>NC_138319.1:29995000-30072500 GCF_965601325.2 Salmo salar | reverse complement strand
CCACCACCACCACCACCATCTCCTCCACCCCCAGCACCACCACCACCACCACCACCACCACCACCATCTCCTCCACCCCCAGCACCACCTCCTCCAACACCACCACCGCCACCACCACCATCTCCTCCACCCCCAGCACCACCTCCACCATCACCACCACCACCACCACCACCTCCACCACCACCCCCACCACCACCATCTCCTCCACCCCCACCACCACCTCCACCACCACCATCTCCTCCACCCACACCACCACCTCCACCACCATCTCCTCCACCATCACCTCCACCACCACCACCTCCTCCACCCCCACCACCATCTCCTCCATCCCCACCACCATCTCCTCCACCCCCACCACCACCACCTCCAACACCACCACCACCACCATCTCCTCCACCCCCACCACCACCACCACCTCCACCACCACCACCTCCTCCACCCCCACCTCCACCACCACCACCACCACCATCTCCACCCCACCACCACCACCACTACCACCACCTCCACCACCACCACCATCTCCACCACCACCACCACCACCACCACCATCTCCTCCACCCCCCCACCATTTCCACCACCACCTCCACCACCACCTCCACCACCACCACCTCCACCACCAACACCATCACCATCTCCACCCCCCCACTACCCCACCACCACCTCCACCACCACCACCACCACCATCTCCACCGCCACCACCATCTCCACCCTCACCACCACCACCACCACCATCTCCACCCCCACCACCAACACCATCTCCACCACCACCACCACCACCACCTCCACCACCACCTCCACCACCACCATCTCCACCCCCACCACCACCACCACCTCCACCACCACCACCATCTCCAACCCCACCACCACCACCCCCACCTCCACCCCCACCACCAGCTCTGTCTGGCTGGCTGCTGTGTCTGGCTGGCTGGCTGCTGTGTCTGGCTGGCTGACTGCTATGTCTGGCTGGCTGCTGTGTCTGGCTGGCTGCTGTATATGGCTGGCTGCTTTGTCTGGCTGGCTGCTGCATATGGCTGGCTGGCTGCTGTATATGGCTGGCTGCTGTGTCTGGCTGGCTGCTGTATATGGCTGGCTGCTGTATATGGCTGGCTGCTGTGTCTGGCTGGCTGCTGTATATGGCTGGCTGCTGTATATGGCTGACTGCTGTATATGGCTGGCTGCTGTATATGGCTGGCTGCTGTATATGGCTGACTGCTGTATATGGCTGGCTGCTGTGTATGGCTGGCTGCTGTATATGGCTGGCTGCTGTATATGGCTGGCTGCTGTATATGGCTGGCTGCTGTATATGGCTGACTGCTGTATATGGCTGACTGCTGTATATGGCTGGCTGCTGTTTATGGCTGGCTGCTGTATATGGCTGGCTGCTGTATATGGCTGCTGTATATGGCTGGCTGCTGTATATTGCTGGCTGCTGTATATGGCTGCTGTATATGGCTGGCTGCTGTATATGGCTGCTGTATATGGCTGGCTGCTGTATATGGCTGGCTGCTGTATATGGCTGGCTGCTGTATATGGCTGGCTGCTGTATATGGCTGACTGCTGTATATGGCTGGCTGCTGTATATGGCTGGCTGCTGTATATGGCTGGCTGCTGTATATGGCTGCTGTATATGGCTGGCTGCTCTATATGGCTGGCTGCTCTATATGGCTGGCTGCTCTATATGGCTGGCTGCTGTATATGGCTGGCTGTCTGCCATGTCTGCTCCTGTATTCAGAGGATGTTGTGGATGGTTTATCACCCAGGGGAAATTCTGTTTCCCTGCCCTCTCTCTCTTTGTGTCTTGCTCTCCTGTTCTCTCTCTCTCCTTTCTCTCTCTCCTTTCTTTCTCCTCTCTCTCTCTTTCTCCTCTCTCTCTCTATCTCTCTCCTCTCTCCTCACTCTCTCCTCACTCTCTCCTCTATCTCTCTCCTCACTCTCTATCTCACTCCTATACTCATGTGGAGCACCTGCAATATGGAACACCCAAGACTCAACAAAACTATTATACTGCACTAAGAAAGACATTACTGTACATAGAGCACTCACTGTACCTGGGGACATTACTGTACCTGGAGACACTTACTGTACCTGGAGACATTACTGTACTGGAGACACTTACTGTACCTGGAGACACTTACTGTACCTGGAGACATTACTGTACCTGGAGACATTACTGTACCTGGAGACACTTACTGTACCTGGGGACATTACTGTACCTGGAGACATTACTGTACCTGGAGACATTACTGTACCTGGAGACACTACTGTACCTGGAGACACTTACTGTACCTGGGGGCATTACTGTACCTGGAGACATTACTGTACCTGGAGACATTACTGTACCTGGAGACACTTACTGTACCTGGAGACACTTACTGTACCTGGGGACATTACTGTACCTGGAGACATTACTGTACCTGGAGACATTACTGTACCTGGAGACACTACTGTACCTGGAGACATTACTGTACCTGGAGACACTTACTGTACCTGGGGGCATTACTGTACCTGGATACACTACTGTACCTGGAGACACTTACTGTACCTGGAGACACTTACTGTACCTGGGGACATTACTGTACCTGGAGACACTTACTGTACCTGGAGACATTACTGTACCTGGAGACATTACTGTACCTGGAGACACTTACTGTACCTGGAGACATTACTGTACCTGGAGACATTACTGTACCTGGGGACATTACTGTACCTGGATACACTTACTGTACCTGGAGACACTTACTGTACCTGGAGACACTTACTGTACCTGGAGACACTACTGTACCTGGAGACACTTACTGTACCTGGAGACACTTACTGTACCTGGAGACACTTACTGTACCTGGAGACACTACTGTACCTTGAGACACTTACTGTACCTGGAGACACTTACTGTACCTGGAGACACTACTGTACCTGGAGACACTTACTGTACCTGGAGACACTTACTGTACCTGGAGACATTACTGTACCTGGAGACACTACTGTACCTGGAGACATTACTGTACCTGGAGACACTTACTGTACCTGGAGACATTACTGTACCTGGGGACATTACTGTACCTGGAGACACTTACTGTACCTGGAGACACTTACTGTACCTGGAGACACTTACTGTACCTGGAGACATTACTGTACCTGGAGACACTTACTGTACCTGGCGACATTACTGTACCTGGAGACATTACTGTACCTGGGGACACTTACTGTACCTGGGGACATTACTGTACCTGGAGACACTTACTGTACCTGGAGACACTTACTGTACCTGGGGGCATTACTGTACCTGGAGACACTTACTGTACCTGGAGACACTTACTGTACCTGGAGACATTACTGTACCTGGAGACATTACTGTACCTGGAGACACTTACTGTACCTGGAGACACTTACTGTACCTGGGGACATTACTGTACCTGGGGACATTACTGTACCTGGAGACATTACTGTACCTGGAGACACTACTGTACCTGGAGACACTTACTGTACTTGGAGACATTACTGTACCTGGAGACATTACTGTACCTGGAAACATGACTGTACCTGGAGACATTACTGTACCTGGAGACATTACTGTACCTGGAGACACTTACTGTACCTGGAGACACTTACTGTACCTCGATACATTACTGTACCTGGAGACACTTACTGTACCTGGAGACATTACTGTACCTGGAGACACTTACTGTACCTGGAGTCACTTACTGTACCTGGAGACATTACTGTACCTGGAGACACTTACTGTACCTGGAGACACTTACTGTACCTGGAGACACTTACTGTACCTGGGGGCATTACTGTACCTGGAGACACTTACTGTACCTGGAGACACTTACTGTACCTGGGGACATTACTGTACCTGGAGACACTTACTGTACCTGGAGACACTTACTGTACCTGCAGACACTTACTGTACCTGCAGACACTTACTGTACCTGGGGACATTACTGTACCTGGAGACACTACTGTACCTGGAGACACTTACTGTACCTGGAGACACTACTGTACCTGGAGACACTTACTGTACCTGGAGACACTTACTGTACCTGGAGACACTTACTGTACCTGGAGACATTACTGTACCTGGGGACATTACTGTACCTGGAGACACTTACTGTACCTGGAGACACTTACTGTACCTGGGGACATTACTGTACCTGGAGACACTTACTGTACCTGGAGACACTTACTGTACCTGGAGACATTATTGTACCTGGGGACATTACTGTACCTGGAGACACTACTGTACCTGGAGACATTACTGTACCTGGAGCTACTTACTGTACCTGGGGGCATTACTGTACCTGGAGACATTACTGTACCTGGGGACATTACTGTACCTGGGGGCATTACTGTACCTGGGGGCATTACTGTACCTGGAGACACTACTGTACCTGGGGACACTTACTGTACCTGGAGACACTTACTGTACCTGGAGACATTACTGTACCTGGAGACATTACTGTACCTGGAGACACTCACTGTACCTGGAGACACTTACTGTACCTGGAGACACTTACTGTACCTGGGGACATTACTGTACCTGGAGACACTACTGTACCTGGAGACACTTACTGTACCTGGGGGCATTACTGTACCTGGAGACACTACTGTACCTGGAGACACTTACTGTACCTGGAGACATTACTGTACCTGGAGACACTACTGTACCTGGAGACATTACTGTACCTGGAGACACTTACTGTACCTGGAGACATTACTGTACCTGGAGACATTACTGTACCTGGGGACACTTACTGTACCTGGAGACACTTACTGTACCTGGAGACACTTACTGTACCTGGAGACACTTACTGTACCTGGGGGCATTACTGTACCTGGAGACACTTACTGTACCTGGAGACACTTACTGTACCTGGAGACAGTACCTGCAGACACTTACTGTACCTGCAGACACTTACTGTACCTGGAGACACTTACTGTACCTGGAGACACTTACTGTACCTGGAGACATTACTGTACCTGGGGACACTACTGTACCTGGAGACACTTACTGTACCTGGAGACATTACTGTACCTGGAGACATTACTGTACCTGGAGACACTTACTGTACCTGGAGACATTACTGTACCTGGAGACATTACTGTACCTGGAGACACTTACTGTACCTGGAGACACTTACTGTACCTGGGGACACTACTGTACCTGGAGACATTACTGTACCTGGAGACACTACTGTACCTGGAGACACTTACTGTACCTGGAGACACTACTGTACCTGGAGACACTTACTGTACCTGGAGACACTACTGTACCTGGAGACATTACTGTACCTGGGGACATTACTGTACCTGGAGACACTTACTGTACCTCGAGACATTACTGTACCTGGAGACATTACTGTACCTGGAGACATTACTGTACCTGGAGACACTTACTGTACCTGGGGACATTACTGTACCTGGAGACATTACTGTACCTGGAGACACTTACTGTACCTGGAGACATTACTGTACCTGGAGACATTACTGTACCTGGAGACACTTACTGTACCTGGAGACATTACTGTACCTGGAGACACTTACTGTACCTGGAGACATTACTGTACCTGGAGACATTACTGTACCTGGGGCCTCATTTTTAAACGTTACATACGTAGAACATATCCCCCAAAGCATTTTCCCGCAAAAGTTGGCGTGAGAATGTCCTTTCCTCCACGCAAACTTTAGACCACACACAGTATCTGGTGGTTATGTATTGTATTGCAAGGCAAGTAGCCTAATATTTTATATGTGCAAATGGGTGATATGACGACACGCTTATTCATTAAAACATTTTATCACAAGATGCAGCCATTTTCCATTAGTAAGAAGAGCGAAAATCTGTTTCATTTTGGGAATAAATATACATAAGAATCTATTCCTATTCATTTTATTTTCAGAACCATAGCAGAATAAATTCCTCACATTTTCTGACCATAATGGTTTAGTATCTCACAGTAGCCACACAACACATTCCCATGCCCATCTCTCATTTAATTGGTCCTAGTATTCTAGTAAATCCGTTTTGTTGTATGTGATCCCATAGGCAGCCGGTTTATAGCCTTTTACTTTGAAGTATGTATGCTACTACTGTTTGTAGCCTACTGTAATATATATATATTATTATTATTAATTTTTTTGCCTAAAAAGTGTTTCAGAATTTCCTGTCAGTCCAGCAAAGTCAATGCACAGTGCTTTACCAAATAAAGCATAAGTTACTGCAAAAGATTACGCACAAAACACAACACAGTAAATAGATTGGTAGCTTATGTCAAACATTTTCCAGTATGGGTAGGCTACAGTATTGCTGTACGATAGGAGCGTGACATCATAGCCTATTTCATCTCAGAGCCTATACCAAGGCAGGAGATAGAAACACACTATTGATAAGCAAAATATTGAACGACAATTCCTCTTTTGGATAGAAGTGCAAGCTGTAGCATTTTACTTTTAAATTGTTTTGAAGTCAAACGAATCAAGTGTTTGGCACTCGTTATCGGCAGCATGCATGTTTAGTTTGAAAAAGTCACTGTAAAAGATGAAAACCTTATACAAAAATGTGATCAAACTTGGCGAAGTTGCCATTGCTCTTTCTGTTAGAAACGGCCTAATTCGAATATTTCCAAATTATACAGCAAATACAGGTGTTATTGTCACCCTAAAGGTAAATGGAGGGCTTTTCCTGACGGAGTTATAATGCTCGTTCACCTGTGCACAGTTTCTACGACTGGTCCTCTCTCTCTCTCACTCTCTCTATCTCTCTCTCCTCTCTATCTCTATCTCTCTCTCCTCTCTCGCTCTCTCCTCACTCTCTCCTCTCTCTCCTCTCCTCTCTCTCTCTCTCTCTTCTCTCTCTCTGCTCTCTCCTCTCTCCTCTCTCTCTCCTCTCTTTCTCCTCTCTTTCCTCTCTCTCTCAATCTCTCTCCTCTCTCTCTCTCTCAATCTCTCTCTCTCCTCTCTCTCCTCTCTCTCAATCTCTCTCTCCTCTCTCTCTCCTCTCTCTCTCTCTCCTCTCTCTCAATCTCTCTCTCCTCTCTCTCCTCTCTCTCTCCTCTCTCCTCTCTCTCTCCATCTCAATTCAATTCAAGGGGCTTCATTGGCATCTCTCTCTCTCTCACTCACTCTCTCACTCACTCACTCACTCACTCACTCACTCACTCACTCACTCACTCACTCACTCACTCACTCACTCACTCACTCACTCACTCACTCACTCACTCACACGCACACGTCAACATGTAACACATAACATCCACCTGTGGGATGTATGAAATGAATTGTTGCTTGTTACTGGAGAATAAGCCTTCTGAATGGCCCCTTAAGGGAATCATGAATGTTTTCTATTATACAGTATACTCTACCTCTATGATCTCTCTCTCTCTTGCCATCTCTCTCTCGCTTTCTCTCTCTCTGAACTAACCGTCACATCTCATTTTACAGGCTACAACAAAACCCTTGATTATATTCAAAAACTTCAAAGCATCAGTGTGTGTGTGTGTGTGTGTGTGTGTGTGTGTGTGTGTGTGTGTGTGTGTGTGTGTGTGTGTGTGTGTGTGTGTGTGTGTGTGTGTGTGTGTGTGTGTGTGTGTGTGCATTTGAAGTGTGTGTGTGTGCCCGTGTTTGTGTGCGGGTGTGCGCTTTCTGTATGTGGACATGTTTAACTGTACTTGTGGGCATCAGAAGACCCCACAAGATTAGTAAACAAAATACAATTAGACCAGTTGGGAAAAAGGCTATTTCTATGGGGTTTAAGGTTAGAATTAGTGTTAAGGTTAGAATTAGGGTTAGTGTGTTTGTGTGTATGTGTGTGTGCATCTCAGTGAATGCTGATGACAAAATGAAAGGCTATTACAAAGTCCTTTTCTGCTCCTTTCCTCCTCCCAGCTTTCAAAGCCTTGCTGGGTTAGGGTTAGGGTTAGGGTTAGGGTTAGGTTGGGGACAAATTCTTGATACCGAATAGGTTTTAAGTGTGCACGGGCACAGGGGCTATATATATCCTCCAATATAATTTAATGAAATCCCCCAAAAACATTATAAAAATGAAAAAAAGGGGGGAGGGAAAGGGGGTTTGGAGTGGGGGGAAAACGGGAGAGACAAGACAAGACATTACAATTGAATCCCCGACAGGAGTAAAAAATAAGAGAAGGGGGAGGGGGGAAGGGGTGAAGAAAAAGAAAGAAGAGGAGGAGAGGATTTATGTTTAGGTGTATTCCAAAGTGGTTAAGGTTAGACCTAGGGGTCAGAGAGGTTAGGGTTAGACCTAGGGGTCAGAGTGGTTAAGGTTAGACCTAGGGGTCAGAGAGGTTAAGGTTAGACCTAGGGGTCAGAGAGGTTAGGGTTAGGATTCAGGCCTCGGGAATGGTTAGGATTAGACATAGAGGTCAGAAAGGTTAAGATTAGGGCTCAAGGGTGGTTAGGGTTAGGCATGGGGGTCAGAAAGGTTAAGGTTAGGATTCAGGCCTCAGGAATGGTCAAGGTTAAACATAAGGGGAAGAGGGTGAAGGGGGAAAGGAAGGGGAAGGAAAAAAAGGGGGGGGGAAAGAGAGAATTTATATTGAGGTATATTCCAAAGTGATTTAGGTTAGACCTGAGGATCAGAGAAGTTAGGGTTAGAATTCAGACCTCGAAAATTAAGCATAGAGGTTAAGATTAAAGCTCAAAGGTACGGGCTAGGGTTAGGGTTAGGGTTAGGGTTATGGCTAGGGTTAGGGTTATGGCTAGGGTTAGGGTTAGGGCTAGGGTTAGGGCTAGGGTTAGGGCTAGGGTTAGCATGCAACAACACGCACACACACACACACACACACACACACACACACACACCACACACACACACACACACACATACACACACACATGCACACACGCACATGCACACCACACACACACACACACACACGTATTTATGCAACAACACGCACACACACACACGCACACACGTATGCATGCAAAAACACGCACGCAGGCACGCGCATACATACACACAGACACACTCTCTTGCATGCTATTTTAACGTTGATGTGTTGTCCATGTGTTTGTTTACCCAATTGTTTTTTATTTGCAGATAAATATAGTTTAAGGTTAGTTTTGGGCCTTCTCTTATGGCTCCGTTCATTATGGGTCGGCCCATTGGAGTCTCACCATTCACTGACAAATTAGCACCAGGACTTCCTTCTGCCTTGTAATGAGACTAACCATATCAGCTGTTGCTCCAAATACATGTTTTACAGTATATGTATGTTTAAATATATAAATAGTTCTGTTTTTAAGACGATCTGTTGGATGTTCGGTATTAAAACAGGCTCTTTAACTTGACCTACTGAATGAAACGATTACTCCATCCACAGCTAGGGCTTAAGCTCATTCCACACAAACACACACACACACTTTTAGCCAGCTGTCAAACCCTCCCCCCATACTCCATTTCTAATGCTTGATGGAACCAGGGTCTGTAGTGACACCTCTGGCACTGAGATGCAGTGTCTTAGACCACTGCGCCATTCGGGTGAGCCGTTATCATATCAAAGCTAACAGCTGCTTTAAAAGCACCACACATTTATCTGACGTGTGACTATTTGCAGAACGGTCTTACAGTAATCTTGCACGCACCACTGATGTGTGGGTGTGTGAATGTGTAGAAATGTCAACGTTGTACATCGTAAACAAAGCAATAGGCATGTAGGCTAACGCATATGTTCCTTTGAACTAAGCTCAGAAGTTGCAAATGCTAAACACACACACACGCACACACACACACACTACACCGTTAAATCATTCTCGACGTTGAGAATCAAAGGAAGGCTGGCAGACACACATACACACACACATTGCTCCCTGTCACTTTCTGAGAGAGATAAAGAGAGAGAGGGAGAGGGAGAGGGAGAGAGCTGGCAAACATTGTGTTGTGAAATCCATACTGTAACTAGATCACCTGACTAGATCACAGTGAGTGACACACATGCTGGCCAAACGGGCCCCATTGCGTGCACGAGTGTTGCAAAATAAATGTACACATACTTGTTATTCAATCGGGGCGGCAGTGTTGGACTAGTAACCAAAAGGTTGCTAGCAAGCTAGCTAAATGTCCATGAATGTTTCATGTGTGTTACGACCTGTCCACAACAGAATTTAATTTCGAGTTTCAATGTCACGTGCACAGTACAGTGAAATGCCTTTCTTGCCGGCCCTAAACCCAACAATGCAATAATCAATATCAATGTAGTACTAAAAACAATATAATACAAAAACACACGAGAAATAAAAATACAAAATAAGAAGAACACAAGAAAGTAAGTAAGCATACTATATTCCAGGTCAGTCAGCTCCAGTACCATATGTACAATGTGCAGGGATACTAGATTGATAGAGGTAGATTAGCTCAAGGCCATCAGACTGCTAACAGCAATCAGCTAAACAGCAATCACTAACTCACAGAGTCTGCTGCCTTCATTGAGACCCAATCACTGGCCACTTTAATAAATGGTTCACTAGTCACTTTATACAATGCACTCTAAATAATGCCATTTTAATTATGTTTAATAATATCACATGTATATACTGTATTTTATACCATGTATTGCACCTTGGCTATGCCACTCGGCCATCGCTCATCCATATACTTACATGTACATATTCTCATTCACCCCTTTAGATTTGTGTGTATTAGGTAGTTGTTGGGGAATTGTTAGATTACTTGATAGATATTACTACACTGTCGGGAACTAGAAGCACAAGCATTTCACTACACTCGCATTAAAATCTGCTAACCATGTGTATGTGACAAATAACATTTTATTTTATTTTATTTGAAATATGTATAAGGGTAAGGTGACTATCATCAGGATGTATGATAAACAGAATAGCAGCAGCGTAAATGTGACCCACCACCTGGATTCAGTCCTATGTAGAACATTTTTCAATTGTGTTTTTTACATTGGATAAAAGTAGAGACTCCGAGGTAGAAAATGGTATATCATACATGGCAGTTGAGGAACAATGAGAAAGTAACTCTGCTTTGAAAGTTAATAAACTTATAACCCCACTTTTAAGAAAATGGCCCTTGGTACACCTACTGGAGAGCTCTTCTTTGTCTACCCTAGCTAGCTAAACAATGAACCGGCATAATAGCAATGCAAATGTATTTCTTATTAGAATAATATTACTACACAGATCATACACGTAACGTTCGCTAGCTAGCTAACAGTATGCTTTAACTTGCGATGAAAACAACTTTCTGACAAAATTAGAAATGTATAATATCTGAAAATGTAGTTAGACTCTTCCCCGTATACATGGATGAACGCTTCACGGCAGGCTGGAACCATTTAACTCCGTTCTGTTTGTAGCTACGTCTTGTTTGGCCAGCGTTGTGTCAAAACACTCCAGTTCACACTTACCGTGGCATGTGCAGAAAGTTGGCCATCACAACTTTGTCCAAATGATCTGTCGATAGCGTCAGCTAAATTCAAGGCATTAATGTTGTTGAGAAAAGTAGCACAACTTTTGTAGTTCTCGATGACTAACATTATGTCTTTCAAAAACGCTGTGGTAGAAAGGACTATCAATACATACTGAGCAGCTCACGTTATAGACAGAAGGATGCTACATGACAGACCAATCCAAACTCATCCCCTGGCATGTCCAGCCCATCCATTATCTCAGCCAATCATGGCTAGCGGTAAGGTTCCTTGCTTTTTCCGTGGCTAAACCAACTAGACTCGTAATTGAACAATTGTATTCGTATTTTGAGATGGAATGAAAGTTTGTAATTAAGGCACATAAAAGTCCACATGTTCCTATAGACATTTATTGCCCCCCAAAAAAACATTTTGATAAAATTTTTAAAAAAGTCCTTAAAATGCCTCTCCTGTGAAGTGGTGACATGTGACATACGCCTAGCTTCCTGAAACGAGTCACTTATGAAGAGTGTACAGTATGTGAGCGTGTGTGTAGTCAGTATAAATGTGTGTGGATGTTGTGTGTGTGCTGGAGTGTCAGTGTGCATGAGTGTGTAGAGTCCTGTGAGTGTGCATAGAGACAATGCTAAAATAAAAAGAAATAGAAGGGTCAACGCAGATAGTAGGCTTACCGTATGTACTGTATATGGGAAATAGCCATGGTAGGGTTTTCAACACCGTCAATACCTTTGAAACTATTTCTTAGAAGTTTTTCAATACATTTTAATATTTGTATCTATTTTTTAAGTAAATACCTGCAGTCAACTTGTGCAATGCGTTAGGGGATAAACCAGATCACATTCTTCCTGTCACCTGTCACATTATCTTACATGATGAACCTTAAGAGCTTCCCCAGAACAGTTGAGCCAGTCACATGTTTGTTTGTAAATAGCACAACGGGAGAAAGTGTGAGTCCAGCTGTGTATTGACAGGGGTCAAGGTTTATATTGAAAGTCAACACTGGTTTTTTGCTACAATAGAGTGATCAGGGACGTGCAACTATAGTTTTCCTTCACATAAAATACATCAGTGCAACACATTCAGCAGAAAACAGCTTCATTGTCATCAGATGACTACAGAAGTGTGACGCTAACTGGCTGGCAGCCACACAAGTAAATGAGCTTACAATGAAAAAGCAAGGTCTTTCTTTTCTCAAAAACAATGCATGGCCGTCATATTTCTAATGTTTAGGCCTATCATAGAAAGAATTTAGCCAGGTACATTTCCTAATGTTTTCCTTAAAGTTCATCTTGCATTTTACTGGAGAAAAACAGGCTGGCTACACCACGCAAAGTAGCAGAGGAAAGTAGCTCCACATCAGTCAGAGTGCTGTCTGTTCTCATCCGAGTTTAGAAGTGCAACTGGAGCACTGAAGTCTGATGCCGAGCAGGAAGTACATTCCGATGAATTTTACTTCTGAGTTTACAAAACGCAGCAAGATATTTCTTATGCATTTGATATATATTTTTTCCTGCATGAAAAATGTAGAATTCTGTGTTAACACGACCCCTAAGTTTTACTTGCTTTCTAGGTAGGTGGCTGAATTAATATTGTGTTAGCCTCTGCCGTGTTTGAGAAGTCAAAGCCCTTTGGATGACTTATTAGTACAGCTGCCAGTGCTATCTTGATTTCCTTGCTTTTTTTTCTCCTCTCCGTTCTCTCCCTGCCTGCTATTCCCCCCTCCTCTCCCCCATCTGCTATTCCCCCCTCCTCTCCCCCATCTGCTATTCCCCCCTCCTCTCCCCCATCTGCTATTCCCCCCTCCTCTCCCCCATCTGCTATTCCCCCCTCCTCTCCCCCGCCTGCTATTCCCCCCCTCTCCCCCATCTGCTATTCCCCCCTCCTCTCCCCCATCTGCTATTCCCCCCCCTCTCCCCCGCCTGCTATTCCCCCTCCTCTCCCCCATCTGCTATTCCCCCTCCTCTCCCCCATCTGCTATTCCCCCCTCCTCTCCCCCATCTGCTATTCCCCCCTCCTCTCCCCCATCTGCTATTCCCCCCTCCTCTCCCCCATCTGCTATCCCCCCCTCTCCCCCATCTGCTATTCCCCCCTCCTCTCCCCCATCTGCTATTCCCCCCTCCTCTCCCCCATCTGCTATTCCCCCCCCTCTCCCCCATCTGCTATTCCCCCCCTCTCCCCCATCTGCTATTCCCCCCTCTCCCCCATCTGCTATTCCCCCCCCTCCCCCATCTGCTATTCCCCCTCCTCTCCCCCATCTGCTATTCCCCCCTCCTCTCCCCCATCTGCTATTCCCCCCTCCTCTCCCCCATCTGCTATTCCCCCCCCTCTCCCCCATCTGCTATTTCCCCCCCCTCTCCCCCATCTGCTATTCCCCCCTCCTCTCCCCCATCTGCTATTCCCCCCTCCTCTACCCCATCTGCTATTCCCCCCTCCTCTCCCCATCTGCTATTCCCCCCTCCTCTCCCCCATCTGCTATTCCCCCCTCCTCTCCCCCATCTGCTATTCCCCCCTCCTCTCCCCCATCTGCTATTCCCCCATCTTCTCCGAGCAGAGCAGGGAGGCCCTTTGCCCTAGTGACTTCAGGCTCCACACAGCCACAGCGCGTAGAAAGTCTGCTGAAGAGCCAGTACTGCTCTTCCTTCAGACAAGCATGCTTCAAAACTTTTACACCATGTCTCTTGTTCACATCCACTTCAAAATATCCAAACTCACCAAAAATGACATTCGGTAGCTCCTACCCAACACTACAGGTCAAAAGTTTTAGAACACCTACACATTAAAGGGTTTTTCTTTATTTTTACTATTTTATACATTGTAGAATAATAGTGAAGACATCAAAACTATGAAATAACACATATGGAATAATGTAGTGACCAAAAAAGTGTTAAACAAATCAAATATATTTTATATTTGAGATTCTTCAAATAGCCACCCTTTTCCTTGATGACAGCTTTGCACACTCTTGGCATTCTCTCAACCAGCTTCACTTGAAATGCTTTTCCAACAGTCTTGAAGGAGTTCCCACATATGCTGAGCACTTGTTGGCTGCTTTTCCTTCACTCTGCGGTTCGACTCATCCCAAACCATCTAAATTTTGTTGAGGCCAGGTCATCTGATGCAGCACTCCATCACTCTCCTTCTTGGTCAAATAGCCCCTACACAGGCTGGAGGTGTGTTGGGTCATTGTCCTGTTGAAAAACAAATGATAGTCCCACTAAGGGATGGCGTGTCGCTGTAGAATGCTGTGGTAGCCATGCTGGTTAAGTGTGCCTTGAATTCTAAATAATCACAGACAGTGTCACCAGCAAAGCACCCCCACACCATATTTGAGGGCCCATACCTCCTGATGGGGAGAGGCGCTGTCGCAAGTGTGTGTGGATCATTTGATGTCCTTAGTGATTTGAACCCTGAGGAACTTGAAGCTTTTGACCAGCTCCACTGCAGCCCCATCGATGTGAATGGGTCCATGCTCGCGCCCCCCCCCCCCCCCCCCCCCCCCCCCATTTCCGGTAGTCCACGATCAGCTCCTTGGTCTTACTGATGTTGAGGGAGAGGTTGCTGTCCCGGCACCACACTACCAGGTCACTGACCTCCTCCCCGTAGGATGCCTCGTCGTTTTGGAGGTGAGGTTGGAGGTGATGGTGGAGGAGGTGTTGGAGGAGATGGTGGAGGTGATGTTGGAGGTGGTGTTGGAGGAGATGGTGGAGGTGATGTTGGAGGTGGTGTTGGAGGAGATGGTGGAGGTGATGCTGGAGGTGATGTTGGAGGAGATGGTGGAGGTGATGTTGGAGGTGGTGTTGGAGGAGATGGTGGAGGTGATGTTGGAGGTGGTGTTGGAGGAGATGGTGGAGGTGATGTTGGAAGTGATGGTGGAGGTGATGGTGGAGGTGATGGTGGAGGTTTAACCTGTGTGTCATGAACGCGTCTGGTGGGGATAGACTAAATCAACATGCGCACGATGGCGCAAGGTGACATCTTTATCTTCTAACATATTGCACAAGGTGACTGCAGGTATTTACTTAAAATGTAGCTTCAAGTATTCAAATGTATAAAAAAAATTAATAGAAATATTTTCTACGGTATTGACAAACCATCCCGTGGGTATTTCCAAATACCACCGTATACGGTATATATGGTATACTGCCCAAGCCTAACTGGTTCATGACTGCTGTCAGTGTGTTCAGGAGAGGAGAGGAGAGGAGAGGAGAGGAGAGGAGAGGAGAGGAGAGGAGAGGAGAGGAGAGGAGAGGGGGGAGAGGAGAGGAGAGGGGGGAGAGGAGAGGAGAGGAGAGGAGAGGAGAGGGGGGAGAGGAGAGGAGAGGAGAGGAGAGGAGAGGAGAGGAGAGGGGGGAGAGGAGAGGACAGGACAGGAGAGGACAGGAGGGAGAGGAGGGGAGGGGACAGGAGAGCAGAGGAGAGGAGAAGGGGGAGAGGAGAGGAGAGGAGAGGAGAGGAGAGGAGAGGAGAGGACAGGAGAGGAGAGGACAGAGAGGAGAGGACAGGAGAGGAGAGGACAGGAGAGTAGATGAGAGGGGGAGAGGAGGGGACAGGAGAGGAGAGGACAGGAGAGGAGAGGACAGGAGAGGAGTGGAGAGGACAGGAGAGGACAGGAGAGGAGAGGAGAGGGGGAGAGGAGGGGACAGGAGAGGAGAGGAGAGGAGAGGACAGGAGAGGAGATGAGAGGAGAGGAGCGGGGAGGACAGGAGGGGAGAGGACAGGAGAGGAGATGAGAGGAGAGGGGAGGACAGGAGACGAGACAGACAGACAGACTGCCCAGGGCAGAATTCTGGGTCAGCCTGCTTCAGGGATAATGGTGGAAATCTATCTTTATTCCAGTTGGTATTCCAGATGTGTCACTCAGGGCCATGGTCCTGGTCTAATCCTACTCCAGACAGGATTTCTCTCACCAAACCTCACCCCTGCCTCCCTCCTAACCTCTCTCCTCCATTCACCCCTCTGTCTGTCCCTTCCTTCACCTCTCTTAAACTTTTTTCCCGTACCTACTCTCCTACCTCCACCCCACTCCTCTCTTCCATTTTTCCTCTTCTCCTCTCCATCCACCCATGGTTGTGGTTTAATCCCCTGGTGGGTCTTTCTCTGGGCTGGATTAGTGATCTGTCCCGCTCCCCTGGCGAACATACAGAGTTGTGTGTGTGTGTGTGTGTGTGTGTGTGTGTGTGTGTGTGTGTGTGTGTGTGTGTGTGTGTGTGTGTGTGTGTGTGTGTGTGTGTGTGTGTGTGTGTGTGTGTGTGTGTGTGTGTGAGGCACAGAGGTATAAATCATTGGAGCCCAGTGTGTCACACTCAGGACAAAACCATATTAATTAAGGCAGCCCCCCGCACCTCTCTGATTCAGAGGGGTTGGGTTAAATGCGGAAGGCACATTTCAGTTGAAGGCATTCAGTTGTACAACCCCCCCAGATGGGATGGCGTATCACTGCAGAATGCTGTGGTAGCCATGCTGGTTTGGTGTGCCTTGAATTCTAAATAAATCACAGACAGTGTCACCAGAAAAACGCCCCCCACACCATATTTGAGGGCCCATGCAAAACCTGTCTCATCATCGCCAGTGATCAGGCCTACCACCGTCATTTTGTCAGCAAACTTGATTATAGTGTTGGAGTGGTGCGTGGTCACTCAGTCGTGGGTGAACAGGGAGTACAGGTGTTGCGGGTCATGTTGGAGGTGTTAGTAGTTTATGTTATTCTTTAATAACAAAGACCCTAAAGCAAATCAGGGGGAGGAAAATGGGTTTATTCAAATAGGACAAATCAGGCTTGGAAGTAGATGGTCATTCTCCCCTGTCCTCAGTGATGCTCTCTCAGCGATTCTCCCCTGAACAAAGGGACAGGATGTAGTTTATAACCTAGCCCTAGCCTGTGGTTGACCAATTAGAATTCCTTGCAGTAAAACTGGGCCAATGGCCAAATAACAAGTATACCTATTTCAGACTCAATATATAGACAAATTCCTCCCATGTCTCTGCATTAATCCCCTATTACAGAAAAACCACGATTTCTGTTGATCATTAGTCCTCTATTGACTTTTAGTCCTCTTGACCTTTAGACCTATTGACCTCTCGTCCTCTGTCTCTGCGTTGTGTATTTATCTTTGAATATTTCTTATACTCTGCCCTAGACCATTTTAAACATAAATATACTTAAAATGTATTTTTAGAAACCAATAGAAAACATGAAAAAATAGAGGGTATAAAAAACATTAGCAGTAAGCATAAAATCATTCACATTAACCTGTTATGGCTAGGGGGCAGTATTTTCACGGCTGGATAAAAAACGTACCCGATTTAATCTGGTTACTACTCCTGCCCAGTAACTAGAATATGCATATAATTATTGGCTTTGGATAGAAAACACACTAAAGTTTCTAAAACTGTTTGAATGGTGTCTGTGAGTATAACAGAACTCATATGGCAGGCAAAAACCTGAGAAGATTTCATGCAGGAAGTGGCCTGTCTGACAAGGTGTCGTTCTTCTTGTCTCTGTTTATTGAAGAGTGAGGATCTTAGCTGTCCCGTGACACTTCCTACGGCTGCCATAGGCTCTCAGAAGGCGGCAAAACCCTGAATCGTGGCTTTGCAGGCTCTGGCTGAAACAAAGTAGCGCGTTTGGGTAGTGGCTGGTTACAGTACTGTGAGACTCAGGCTCGTGCCCGCGTCGACCGAAAGCTTTGTTTTCTTTCCTCTGTTTAGCTAAATGGACATTCCCGGTTGGAATATTATCGCTTTTTTACGAGAAAAATCGCATAAATATGGATTTTAAACAGCGGTTGACATGCTTCGAAGTACGGTAATGGAATATTTAGATTTTTTTTGTCACGAATTGCGCCATGCGCACGACCCTGATTTACCATTTCGGATAGTGTCTGGGACGCACGAACAAAACGCCGCTATTCGGATATAACGATGGATTATTTTGGACCAAACCAACATTTGTTATTGAAGTAGCAGTCCTGGGAGTGCATTCTGACGAAGACAACAAAAGGTAATCAAACTTTTATAATAGTGAATCTGATATTGGTGAGTGCTAAACTTGCCGGGTGTCTAAATAGCTAGCCCGTGATGGCTGGGCTATGTACTTAGAATATTGCAAAATGTGCTTTCACCAAAAAGCTATTTTAAAATCGGACATATCGAGTGCATAGAGGAGTTCTGTATCTATAATTCTTAAAATAATTGTTACGCTTTTTGTGAACGTTTATCGTGAGTAATTTAGTAAATTGTTAGCAAATTCCCCGGAAGTTTGCGGGGGGTATGCTAGTTCTGAACATCACATGCTAATGTAAAAAGCTGTTTTTTGATATAAATATGAACTTGATTGAACAAAACATGCATGTATTGTATAACATAATGTCCTAGGTGTGTCATCTGATGAAGATCATCAAAGGTTAGTGCTGCATTTAGCTGTCTTCTGGGTTTTTGTGACATTATATGCTAGCTTGAAAAATGTGTGTCTGATTATTTCTGGCTTGGTACTCTGCTGACATAATCTAATGTTTTGCTTTCGCTGTAAAGCCTTTTTGAAATCAGACAGTGTGGTTAGATAAAGGAGAGTCTTGTCTTTAAAATGCTGTGAAATAGTCATATGTTTGATAAATTGAAGTTTTTGTATTTTTGATGAATTTGTAATTCGCGCCACGCCTATCATTGGATATTGGAGCAGGTGTTCCGCCAGCGGAATGTCTAGATGTAAGTTAAACACCTTGCATTTCTATAAAACACAAAGGGCATATCCTCTCTAGGGTCGGCGGGACGAAATCGTCCCACCTACTCAACAGCCAGTTGAATCCCGTGGCGCGTTATTCAAATACCTTAGAAATGCTATTACTTCAATTTCTCAAACATATGACTATTTTACAGCATTTTAAAGACAAGACTCTCGTTAATTTAACCACACTGTCCGATTTCAAAAAGGCTTTACAACGAAACCAAAACATTAGATTATGTCAGGAGAGTACCCAGCCAGAAATAATCAGACACCCATTTTTCAAGCTAGCATATAATGTCACATAAACCCAAACCACAGCTAAATGCAGCACTAACCTTTGATGATCTTCATCAGATGACAACCCTAGGACATTATGTTATACAATACATGCATGTTTTGTTCAATCAAGTTCATATTTATATCAAAAAACAGCTTTTTACATTAGCATGTGACGTTCAGAACTAGCATACCCCCGCAAACTTCCGGTGAATTTACTAAATTACTCACAATAAACGTTCACAAAAAACATAACAATTATTTTAAGAATTATAGATACAGAACTCCTCTATGCACTCGCTATGTCCGATTTTAAAATAGCTTTTCGGTGAAAGCACATTTTGCAATATTCTCAGTAGATAGCCCGGCATCACAGGGCTAGCTATTTAGACCCCCACCAAGTTTAGCACTCACCAAAATCAGATTTACTATAAGAAAAATGTTATTACCTTTGCTGTCTTCGTCAGAATGCACTCCCAGGACTTCTACTTCAATAACAAATGTTGGTTTGGTTCAAAATAATCCATAGTTATATCCAAATATAATAAAAAATTCTAAATATTCCATTACCGTACTTCGAAGCATGTCAACCGCTGTTTAAAATCAATTTTTATGCAATTTTTCTCGTAAAAAAGCGATAATATTCCGACCGGGAAAGCGTGTTTAGGTTCAAAGACGAAAGAAAATAAAACATGGGGTCGACTCGTGCAGCCCATTGTCCTCTGATAGAGCACTTGCCAAAAGCGCTAATGTTTTTCAGCCAGTGGCTGGAATTACATCATTCAGCTTTTTCCCGCCTTCTGAGAGCCTATGGGAGCCGTAGGAAGTGTCACGTTACAGCAAAGATCCTCAGTCTTCAATAAACAGAGTCAAGAAGCTCAAGGAATGGTCAGAGAGGGCACTTCCTGTACAGAATCTTCTCAGGTTTTTGCCTGCCATATGAGTTCTGTTATACTCACAGACACCATTCAAACAGTTTTAGAAACTTTAGGGTGTTTTCTATCCAAAGCCAATAATTATATGCATATTCTAGTTTCTGGGCAGTAGTAATAACCAGATTAAATCGGGTACGTTTTTTATCCGGCCGTGTAAATACTGCCCCCTACCCCCAACAGGATATTGTACTTGCTGTTACAATTAGAAATATATTTCAAATAAAGTTATAGACAATAAGTATTAACAGGTGTAATGATGATGTCCCTGACGATTCCTACCACATCCTGTGTTAGGAGGAAACTCACTCAAAAACATTATTGTAATTGTCTACAAGACAATATTCAATCGTCCTATTCAAGTCTTTAAAAGTGACCAGCTCTTCCACACTGGTATCAGTCCCACATAGATAACTATTAGAAATTATTCTTTGTCCATTCAAATTCTTCTTCCGTTCCACTGGTTGATAAGGACTTCTCTAATGAACACTTCACCAGTGATCTTGTATCCCTTCAAGTACAGTCCTTGGGGCAAGGAATATTGCTTCAGCTTCAGACTTTAGATTCTCATAACCTGTAATGAAGGAAACCAAAAATTGAAGGTAACATGTCTTTGTTTCAATATAAATTGATACTTCACATAGATTTCCCTAAGTAAGCATGTCCCAATTTTCAGTATAACGTTGGACATTTCCCCTAGATATCCCTAATATGATGACTGCGGTGTACAACAAAGAAGCTTATCAGGTTCTGATCATCTTATTATGCTTCTTCAGCCGAGATTGACCCCTCGATTGCTTATCAATTAGTTCTTTATTCTCCAGGCTCTGCTTTGTCATCAACATGTACAACCTTGCAATGAGTGACATGTATCCATCGTGATTTTCCCTGGACTTTTACTGCTGACCTCGTTATAAGCAAAACTTGATAAGGACCTTCCCATTTTGGCCCTAATGTGTCTGTTACATATTTATTTACCATCACCCGCTGTCCTGGCACTACGTCATGTCCCCCCTCGGTAGTTATTCCCCACGCCTCTTTTACCTGTCTTTCTGCTTCCCCTACTGCATTAGAGAATTGTATGCAATAGTTAAGCATTGTGTCACTCATAAAGTGAATGTCTGCTTTTCTCAAATCTAACATGCCTGGTAGTGACATGGGTCGACCTGTGGCGACCTCAAACGCACTCAACCCTGTGGTTTTGTTATGTGTTGCCCGTATACTACATAATACCGTAGGCAATGCATCTGGCCATGTCTCTCTTTCAAAACTCAATTGGTGCGTTCTACCTGTCCACTCGATTGAGGATGATAAGGGCAGTGTAGTTGCCAGTCTATGTTCAGAAGACGAGCTACCTCCTGACACACTTTTCCGGTGAAATGAGTGCCTTGGGCGGAATCTAATTGTTCTGGAAATCCCCATCTGGGAATGATTTCTCAATTCAGAATTTTAGCTGTGTGTTGTGCAGTTCCTTTCTTAGTAGGGTTGGCTTCAACCCATCGTGAGAAACGATCAACAATGACCAGCACATCTTCATGTCCTTTACATTTGTGCAGCGTGATGTAATCAAGCTGTAGATGTCTGAAGGGTCCTGGTGAGGCAGTCATTCATCATGTCTGTACGTTCACTCGTCCCTTGGTGTTGTTTTTCATACAAGTGTTGCAATTCGCCACAACAGCCACAGCCTCTTTCCGCACACCAGGAGTCCATCATTTGCCCACAAAACGATAAACTATCTTGTCCACACCAATGTGTCCCAAAGAGTGGATCTGTGTCACCAAGTAGGGTAAGAGTGCCTTTGGCGCTACACATCTCAGGTTGTATTTCCACACACCTTCTTGATTGAGTTTGCACACTGCATCCATCCATTCCCACACTTTATCTTTTGGTGCACTGCTTTACATATCTCTAATGTGTTGCAGTGTATCCAAGGTTTATCTCCTAATCAGTTTAGGTGACAGAGGTGTTCTCTCGGCAGCCACCTTGGCAGCTCTGTCAGTCAAATCATTACCTTTACTCTCGTCTGTAAAGATTTTTCCATGTGCTTTCATTTTCAAAATGTCAACTTGTCCAGATAACTGGAGAGCGTTCAGTAGAGCCATCACCTCTGGTCCATTCTTCACAGGAGCTCCCAGTGATGTAATGAATCCTCTGTTTTTCCATACTTTTTCCAAAATCATGGGTAACACCAAAAGCATACCTTGAGTCTGTGTAGATATTCGCTGTTTTTCCTTCAGCCTGTTTGCATGCTTCTGTCAAAGCCACCAATTCCGCCACATGTGCTGATGTTCCTGCAGGTAACGTGCCTGTCACT
This sequence comes from Salmo salar, assembly GCF_965601325.2. NCBI lineage: Eukaryota > Metazoa > Chordata > Actinopteri > Salmoniformes > Salmonidae > Salmo > Salmo salar. Next base: position 30,049,841 of record NC_138319.1, on the reverse strand, counting down.
ATCACATTGTCCATTGTAGTAACTGCCCAGCCTGCCTTCCTCACACCCCCTCCACAATGCTTGAACCGTCTGTGTATAAGATAAACTCAGGGTTTTCCAACGAATGACCCTTAACTTCTCAGGGCTACCTGCGGGACACAGCCAGTGAAATATCAGGGCGGCAAATTCAAAAACAACAAAATGTCATAATTCAACTTTCTCAAACATACAACTATTTTACACCATTTTAAAGATACTCTTCTCCTTAATGTAACCACATTGTCTGATTTCAAAAAGGCTTTACAGCAAAAGCAAAATATTAGATTATGTTAGGAGAGTACATATACAAAAATAATCACACAGCCATTTTCCAAGCAAGGACATGTGTCAATAAAACCCAAAACACAGCTAAATGAAACGCTAACCTTTGACGATCTTCATCAGATGACACTCCTAGGACATTATGTTACACAATACATGTATGTTTTGTTCAATAAAGTTCATATTTATATCCAAAAACAGCATTTTACATTGGCGTGTGATGTTCAGAAAATGTATTCCCACCAAAACGTCCTGTGAATGTGCACATCAATTTACAAAAATACTCATCATAAACGTTGACAAAATATAGAACAATTATTTAAAGAATTATAGATAGATTACTCCTGGATGCAACCGCTGTTGTCAGATTTTAAAATAGCTTTACGGAGAAAGCACATTTTTCAATATTCTGAGTACATAGCTCAGCCATCACAGCGAGCTATACAGACACCCGCCAAGTTCGGAGCAACCTAAACTCAGAATTAGTATTAGAAATATTCTCTTACCTTTGCTGATCTTCGTCAGAATGCACTCCCAGGACTGCTACTTCCACAAGAAATGTTGTTTTTGTTTGAAATAATCCATATTTATGTCCAAATACCTCCATTTTGTTCGTGCGTTCAGAGCACTATCCAAAGGCATAACGCGCGAGCGAGGTACCAGAGATGAAAAGTCAAAATGTTCAATTACCATACTTAGAAGCATGTCAAACTCTGTTTAAAATCAATCTTTATTGTATTTTTAACGTAAAATTGCGATAATATTCCAACCGGACAATAGCGTATTCATTCAAGGAGAAAAAGAAGGAACGGCATGCTCACGGGACCGAGCATATCCAGTAACAGGAGAAGGCTGAAACAACTTTCTGAAGTCTTTTGACAGCCAATGGAAGCCTTAGGAAGTGCAACGTAACCCCACAGATACTGTAGTTTCGAAAGGGACTAGAAAGAAGAACTACAATTCTCAGATCCTCCACTTCCTGGTTGACTTTTTCTCAGGTTTTTGCCTGCCATATGAGTTCTGTTATACTCACAGACACCATTCAAACAGTTTTAGAAACTTCAGAGTCCAAATCTACTAATAATATGCATATTCTATCCGGCCGTGAAAATACTGCTCCCTAGCCCAGACAGGTTAATAAACCCAGCAGAAAGCTGATCCAAAACCAACTCACAACAATCATGTTCAAATAATATGGTATCTGGAGGAAGCATCAGAGTAGCTGGATTACATGGTATCTTTTCAACTATACCCATGTCCCATAGATCTTTACTCACTACTTTAGTAGCTCCATAGCTTCCTTGCTAATGGGATATTGTTTTGTGAAAGGTGGTGCAATTCCTGTCAAGCACACTGGTTCTATATCCAAAGTGCCACACTCATTTTTCTTATTTTTCTTCAGACCAATAAAAATTAATAATGGTTTGGTTTGTTTCATATCTGTCTCTGTCCCCCCCCCCCCCCCCCCCCTACCCCCCACTCATTTTGCTCTCATCCTCTTGCCTGTGTACTGAGGACATATATGTTTTGCATAAGATATGGGCAATACAGTGACTTCAGCACCGAATCTACAAAAAAAAATACTGCAAAGTTATTAACCATCATGTTTACATATATTCCATTCGATTTCATATGTACACCAGCTGACTTGGGATGTAAGAGGGGGTCTATTAGTTTCCCTTCACAGCATCCAGCAAACTCTGCTGCTGAGCTGGAGAGAGCTTCTTATATTTCTGCATCAACATTGTGTCGTTGGGGCTGTTGTCCAGATTCCATTTTCCCTTAGACCCTGCTTCTCCTGGACATTCCTCGTAAGAACACGTTTTCTTTCCTGACATTCTCGTTGCCACAGTGACCAGAAATCCTGCAATAATGACATACACCAGGTTTCTCTTCTGCTGAACGAGTAATGTTGTTGGTTTCACACAGAACCTGCACATCTCTGATGACAGCCGGTTTATTATGTTGATTGATGTCTCTGTTCAGTCATGACAACCTGTCGATGATGTCGCCGTAGTTTTGTCTCTCCCAGTCATTAGTTGTGGAAACAAAAGTTTTTCGCAAATCATCATGTATGGTTTGCATCAGCTGATGAGTGATTGCCCCATTTTTGTAGGAATTGAGTGTATCGTCATCTTCCATGTCAGGTAACCCACTGTGTCTAACCACCTCTGCTCTAAACCATTCTTCAACAAATGGTTATTTCATTTTTTTGCATTGGTCAGACCCTTAAGGAAAACATGTATGGCTCTCCAACCATCGGCCAAATCTTGCTCTTCACCACCCACAGCTCTATGAACCTTTTCTTCAAGTACGCCATGTTCACTGATGTTCAAAACAAAGGCTAATAACTGTAACCCATCATAACGATGTAGATTGTAGAGTTTCTTATAACACTTCAAATGGTCCCACATTTTTATACCCACTTCTCGGGGATGTTTCAAGGTTTTTGACCATTCATCCAACTGTTTTGGAGATGCTGATTTATGTGTGATTACTGTCACCGGAGATTTCTCTTTACTACCTTTTTACAGCCTGTGTTCTGGTTGGCCTGAGACATTGTTTGTCACCACTGTCAGTATCTGTTGACTCAAAGCCAGGCAGTGCCGACCAGATGCTTGAAACCCGATCATCCTCGCGTAACTCAGCCTGAGGGTGGATTGAAGGAACAACGGGTCCTCCACATGTTGGAGCCAAGTCTATTTTAACGACCCTAGACTGTAATTGTTGAATTTCTTCTTTCAAGGTTTTCATTTGTCCACCAAGAGCTTTCAAACTATCCTTATATCTCTGCAATGTCCTGTCATGATTCTCCAGAAATAATTTCTCATCCCTTTTTCTTACTTCGGCTAATACAGTTAAAGACCAACGTGTCTTTGTCAAGGAATTAGACATTCTCTGTATTTTCCCCCAAGCTTTTTCTATATCAGACAGATTCCATATTCCATCTTTGTCAACAATGACAGAATATTTCTTTATTATCCTCCACCATGTTGGAGGAGATGTTGGAGGAGATGTTGGAGGTGATGTAGTTGGTTCACAGTTGTTTTTGGTATTTTAACCTGTGTGTCGTTAACGCGTCTGGTGGGGATGGACTAAATCAGCATACACACGATGGCGCTCGCAGACGCACGCATGGAGCTGGTTTGATGAACATGTCACACGGCTCCGGTCTCCCGTAGTTGTGTGCTTGTAAACAAGAAATAACATCAAGGAATAATCATGTGACAGGACAGGACAGGACAGGACAGGACAGGACAGGACAGGACAGGACAGGAGAGGAGAGGAGAGGAGAGGAGAGGAGAGGAGAGGAGAGGAGAGGAGAGGAGAGGAGAGGAGAGGAGAGGAGAGGAGAGGAGAGGAGAGGAGAGGAGAGGAGAGGACAGGAGAGGAGAGGAGAGGAGAGGAGAGGAGAGGAGGGAGGGGACAGGAGGGAGAGGACAGGAGAGGACAGGAGGGAGCGGAGGGGACAGGAGAGGAGAGGCCAGGAGGGAGGGGACAGGAGGGAGAGGATAGGATAGGAGAAGAGAGGTTAGGGTGGAGAGGACATGAGGAAGAGGAGAGGACAGGAGGCAGTGGAGGGGACAGGAGAGGAGAGGTCAGGAGAGGAGAGGTCAGGAGAGGAGAGGAGAGGAGAGGAGAGGAGAGGAGAGGAGAGGAGAGGAGAGGAGAGGAGAGGAGAGGAGAGGAGAGGAGAGGAGAGGAGAGGAGAGGAGAGGAGAGGAGGGGACAGGAGGGAGAGGACAGGAGAGGAGAGGACAGGATGGATAGGAGAGGACATGGGGGGAGAGGAGAGGACAGGAGGGAGCGGAGGGGAGGGGACAGGAGAGGCCAGGAGAGGACAGGACAGGAGAGGAGACCCCTCTTAAACTTTTTTCTCTTACCTACTCTCCTACCTCCACCCCACTCCTCTCTTCCATATTTCCTCTCCTCCTCTCCATCTCTCCTTTCCACCCACCCATGGTTGTGGTTTAATCCCCCTGGTGGGTCTTTCTCTGGGCTGGATTAGTGATCTGTCCCGCTCCCCTGGCGGACACATAGAGTGTGTGTGTGTGTGTGTGTGTGTGTGTGTGTGTGTGTGTGTGTGTGTGTGTGTGTGTGTGTGTGTGTGTGTGTGTGTGTGTGTGTGTGTGTGTGTGTGTGTGTGTGTGTGTGTGTGTGTGTGTGAGGCAAAGAGGTATAAATCATCGTAGCCTAGTGTGTCACACTCAGGACAAAACCATATCCCACAATCCACTGGGATTTCAACTGAGGGAGGCTGACAATCGAACGCTTTTGTGAAGAGGAAAGGAGGGATAGAGAGGGGAAGGGAGGGAGAGCTATGGAGGATGGGTGAGAAGGGCTGAAAGAGAAGAGCCCTTAGCCAATACAACACCAGAGATTCTAGTACAATATGTTGTTTTATATACATGTATTCTGATTCTAATGGAAAAGCACCCTATTCTGGCAACAGGTCCACCACCTACACACTTCATACAGTCATCCTCTCCCTGCCCCTCCTAATGGAAAGTACTTCATATCGGTTCCAGCAAAGCATGATGGTCTTCCTAGATGTTTAGCAGGTGATTTCATGATTTGCCTTCACGTCTATTTAAACTGTTGTGGTTATATTGGACACTGCTGTCGTTCACTTTGAGCGTTGTTTTGGGACGATGGCACTTTGTCATTTTAATAATGATGATCTAAGATTTGTCTAGGACAGTCTTCTCTCCTCTCCTTTCTTCTCCTCTCCTCCAGCCCTTCCCTCTCCTCTCTTCACCTCTCCTCTCTGTCTATCCTGTTGAGAACACAGGTGTTGTCTCCTGCTGAGAAATGTAATTGGTTAGACCACTGTTGTGCTCTTTAAAGAGCCAGAGATCTATTTAAACCCCTTTAAAGAGCCAGAGATCTATTTAAACCCCTTTAAAGAGCCAGAGATCTATTTAAACCCCTTTAAACATGCCTTTCAGGCATAGTACACAGACAGACCATGGTTTCCTTTATGAAAATGTGGTGCCAGACAACGTGACCGGGAAGATTTTATTTTACAGGCCATTTGAGAAATGTACCATTTATCAATATGCATTGGGTGCGTAACCTGTTAGGGCGTCCACCCACGCTGCTCAGAATGACATAAATCACATTCAGATTATGTATTTTTTTGGTACTTTTACCACTTTTTCTCCCCAATTTCGTGATATCTATTTGGTAGTTACAGTCTTGTCCCATCGCTGCAACTCCCCTACGGACTCTGGAGAGGCGAAGGTCGAGAGCCATGCATCCCCCGAAATATGACGCTGCCAAGTTGCACTGCTTCTTGACACACTGCTCGCTTAACCCGGAAGCCAGCCGCACCAATGTGTCAGAAGAAACACTGTCCAGCTGGCGACCGAGGTCAGCTTGCAGGCGCCCGGCCCGCCACAAGGAGTCGCTAGAGCGCGATGGGACAAGGAAATCCCGTCCGGTCAAACCCTCCCCTAAACCGGACAATGCTGGGCCAATTGTGTGCCGCCTCATGGGTCTCCCGGTCACGGCCTGCTGTGACACAGCCTGAGATCGAACCCGGGGCTGTAGTGATGCCTCAAGCACTGTGATGCAGCTTTAGACCGCTGCGCCACTCGGGAAGCCTGGTGATTCATCTTAATAGAACATGCAACTCCTGTAATGAAGCACCTAATAAAAACATGTTAAGGGAACCCGTGCCCCTGAGCGTGCAAAGAGGTACATAGCCTGATGTGTGGGAATGTAGGAAAGTCAACCAAGTCTGTTTTTTTTATTACATCCATTGAAAGTGATAAGATAGCCTATTAAAATGATAGTGCCTCACAGTAGGCTATTTGAAAAAATTATCCCCCTCGATAATCACCAAGCCTCGGTGTGAAATAACTATATATTATGATCTGATGATCCCATATATCCAGTGGAAACATCATAAAATACCTCAACACTTTTCCCTTGGGCAAAAACAACTCCAAGGGCCCAGAATAGGCTAGGCGATAAGATGGTGCAAGTTTTCTAGCGAAAGCTTCGGGACGGATGCAGTTGATTGATTTGATACAAATGTTGCACGTCAATATAGGGATAGCTCAAGTCACGACAGACCGAAAGGAAGGCAGAGAGTCTGAAAGTGATTGAAATGAACAGAATTGTCCGAATTTTTCTACAGTTTTTAATTTGTCGGCTTTATGCATTTTTTTTCTTAGTTGACAATTGAAGTGATACGTCTACTGCTGCGTTGTTCAGGTCCATGTGCTCATTTCTTTAGCCGCCAATGGATCACAGTGTATCAATGTGTTCATATGGCAGAGGCTGCTGCCCTCACCTCAGCTGAATTTGAACTTTTACATTTTTATCATTTTCATTCAGATGTGTATGATTTTGAGAATCAAAAACGTAATTATTGAAATTAAACTGTTCCACTTTATTATTGAAATTAAACTGTTTCACGTAAATGCACATATGAAAATCATAACTGGCACACAGATCGGTAGAAATGGTAAGAAAAATGGTAAGCTTCCCCAAACTTGAAACTCACGCGCTGCCGATGAAGTCTTAATAAAAGAATTGCCTCTACGTTGTCATGGTCAGATTTTGCCTATAGGCTACTTCGAAGCAAGGTTAGTCGTGCCTCATAATATGTGGTAAAACAGTCAGGTTTCAAATAATGAAGTATGTTTTCAAAACGCATACTGCCTCCAGCTCACATGTTGATGCGCTGATGGTCTGTAGCCTGCACTTGAATGGTGAATGGCAGGTGCTTTTCAATGACCAGTTGAGAAATATAAATATAATCGTGCACCAAAACAGTTTTTAACAAGCGATAGCATTTAGAATTGTTGTGCAATGAATGGGCTTTTAAAAGCACGTTTTACCCCAGCAGCAACCAGCTGAGGATCTGCAGGAGAAATCCTGCTCAGAATAGTCTGTATGCTGTGCGTGTGTGATAGTTGTATTGGATAAATAAGATGCATGATGACTAATGAAAATACACGCCAATTTAATTCCACTAAATTATGCAAATGTGCATATAGACCGATAAGTTTGACAGTCAAATGTATTTATATTGAGTGGTATTTCCATCAATTATTTGGCAATGTTTATTAGATTTTTTTAGGGGGGGGCCTTTTAATGTTTTACTCTGTACAGTTTCTGTCTCAAGCTTTATCTGTCTAGCAGCAACCTCTCTCTCTCCCACCTTTAGACCCCCCCTTTCTCTCCCACCTTTAGACCCCCCCTCTCTCCCACCTTTATACCCCCCCTCTCTTCCACCTTTATACCCCCCTCTCTCCCACCTTTAGACCCCCCCTCTCTCCCACCTTTAGACCCCCCCTTTCTCCCACCTTTAGACCCCCCCCCTTTCTCTCCCACCTTTAGACCCCCCCTCACTCTCCCACCTTTAGACCCCCCCTTTCTCTCCCACCTTTAGACCCCCCCTCTCTCCCACCTTTAGACCCCCTCTTTCTCTCCCACCTTTAGACCCCCCCTCACTCTCCCACCTTTAGACCCCCCTCTCTCCCACCTTTAGACCTCGCCTTTCTCTCCCACCTTTAGACCCCCCCCTCTCCCACCTGTAGACCCCCCCTCTCTCCCACCTTTAGACCCCCCCTCTCTCCCACCTTTAGACCCCCCCTTTCTCTCCCACCTTTAGACCCCCCCTCCCACCTTTAGACCCCCCCTCACTCTCCCACCTTTATACCCCCCCTCCCACTTTTAGAACCCCCTTTCTCTCCCACCTTTAGACCCCCCCTCTCTCCCACCTTTAGACCCCCCCTCACTCTCCCACCTTTAGACCCCCCTCACTCTCCTACCTTTATACCCCCCTTCTCTCTCCCACCTTCAGATCCCCCCCTCTCTCCCACCTTTAGACCCCCCCTTTCTCTCCCACCGTTAGACCCCCCCACTCTCCCACCTTTAGACCCCCCCTCTCTCTCCCACCTTTAGACCCCCCCTTTCTCTCCCACCTTTAGACCCCCCCTCTCTCCCACCTTTAGACCCCCCCTTTCTCTCCCACCTTTAGTCCCCCCCCTCACTCTCCCACCTTTAGACCCCCCTCTCTCCCACCTTTAGACCTCGCCTTTCTCTCCCACCTTTAGACCCCCCCCTCTCCCACCTGTAGACCCCCCCTCTCTCCCACCTTTAGACCCCCCCTCTCTCCCACCTTTAGACCCCCCCTTTCTCTCCCACCTTTAGACCCCCCCTCCCACCTTTAGACCCCCCCTCACTCTCCCACCTTTATACCCCCCGTCCCACTTTTAGAACCCCCTTTCTCTCCCACCTTTAGACCCCCCCTCTCTCCCACCTTTAGACCCCCCCTCTCTCCCACCTTTAAACCCCCCCTCACTCTCCCACCTTTAGACCCCCCTCACTCTCCTACCTTTATACCCCCCTTCTCTCTCCCACCTTCAGATCCCCCCCTCTCTCCCACCTTTAGACCCCCCCTTTCTCTCCCACCGTTAGACCCCCCCACTCTCCCACCTTTAGACCCCCCCTCCCACCTTTAGACCCCCTCTCTCCTACCTTTAGACCCCCCCTCTCTCTCCCACCTTTAGACCCCCCCTCTCTCTCCTACCTTTATACTCCCCCCTCTCTCCCACCTTTAGACCCTGCCTTTCTCTCCCACCGTTAGACCCCCCCTCTCTCCCACCTTTAGACCCCCTTTCTCTCCCACCTTTAGACCCCCCCCTTTCTCTCCCACCTTTAGACCCCCCCCCTCTCTCCCACCTTTAGACCCCCCCTCTCCCACCTTTAGACCCCCCCTTTCTCTCCCAACTTTAGACCCCCCCTCTCTCCCACCTTTAGACCCCCCCTTTCTCTCCCACCTTTAGACCCCCCCTCTCTCCCACCTGTAGACCCCCCCTCTCTCCCACCTTTAGACCCCCCCCTCACTCTCCCACCTTTAGACCCCCCTCACTCTCCTACCTTTATACCCCCCCTTCTCTCTCCCACCTTCAGATCCCCTCCTCTCTCCCACCTTTAGACCCCCCCTTTCTCTCCCACCGTTAGACCCCCCCACTCTCCCACCTTTAGACCCCCCCTCCCACCTTTAGACCCCCTCTCTCCTACCTTTAGACCCCCCCTCTCTCTCCCACCTTTAGACCCCCCCTTTCTCTCCCACCGTTAGACCCCCCCTCTCTCCCACCTTTAGACCCCCCCTTTCTCTCCCACCTTTAGACCCCCCCTCTCTCCCACCTTTAGACCCCCCCTTTCTCTCCCACCGTTAGACCCCCCCCCTCTCCCACCTGTAGACCCCCCCTCTCTCCCACCTTTAGACCCCCCCTTTCTCTCCCACCTTTAGACCTCCCTCCCTCCCACTTTTAGACCCCCCCTCACTCTCCCACCTTTAGACCCCCCCTCCCACTTTTAGACCCCCCCTTTCTCTCCCACCTTTAAACCCCCCCCTCTCTCCCACCTTTAGACCCCCCCTCACTCTCCCACCTTTAGACCCCCCTCACTCTCCTACCTTTATACCCCCCTTCTCTCTCCCACCTTCAGATCCCCCCCCTCTCTCCCACCTTTAGACCCCCCCTCTCTCTCCCACGTTTATACCCCCCCTCTCTCTCCCACCTTCAGATCCCCCCCTCTCTCCCACCTTTAGACCCCCCCTCTCTCTCCCACGTTTATACCCCCCCTCTCTCTCCCACCTTCAGATCCCCCCCTCTCTCCCACTTTTAGACCCCCCCCCTTCTCTCCCACCTTTAGACCCCCCCTTTCTCTCCCACCATTAGACCCCCCCTTTCTCTCCCACCTTTAGACCCCCCCTCTCTCTCCCACCTTTAGACCCCCCCTCTCCCACCTTTAGACCCCCCCTCTCTCCCACCTTTAGACCCCCCCTTTCTCTCCCACCTTTAGACCCCCCCTCCCACCTTTAGACCCCCCCTTACTCTCCCACCTTTATACCCCCCCTCCCACTTTTAGACCCCCCCTTTCTCTCCCACCTTTAAGACCCCCCCTCTCCCCCCCTCTCTCCCACCTTTAGACCCCCCCTCTCTCCCACCTTTAGACCCCCCCTCACTCTCCCACCTTTAGACCCCCCCTCACTCTCCTGCCTTTATACCCCCCCTTCTCTCTCCCACCTTCAGATCCCCCCCTCTCTCCCACCTTTAGACCCCCCCTTTCTCTCCCACCGTTAGACCCCCCCTCTCTCTCCTACCTTTATACCCCCCCTCTCTCTTCCCACCTTCAGATCCCCCCCTCTCTCCCACTTTTAGACCCTGCCTTTCTCTCCCACCTTTAGACCCCCCCTCTCTCTCCCACCTTTAGACCCCCCCTCTCCCACCTTTAGACCCCCCCCCTTTCTCTCCCACCTTTAGACCCCCCCCTCTCTCCCACCTTTAGATCCCACCTTTCTCTCCTACCTTTAGACCCCCCCTCTCTCCCACCTGTAGACCCCCCCTCTCTCCCACCTTTAGACCCCCCCCCTCACTCTCCCACCTTTAGAACCCCTCACTCTCCTACCTTTATACCCCCCTTCTCTCTCCCACCTTCAGATCCCCTCCTCTCTCCCACCTTTAGACCCCCCCTTTCTCTCCCACCGTTAGACCCCCCCACTCTCCCACCTTTAGACCCCCCCTCCCACCTTTAGACCCCCTCTCTCCTACCTTTAGACCCCCCCCTCTCTCCCACCTTTAGACCCCCCCTTTCTCCCACCTTTAGACCCCCCCCTTTCTCTCCCACCTTTAGACCCCCCCTCACTCTCCCACCTTTAGACCCCCCCTCTCTCTCTCCCACCTTTAGACCCCCCCTTTCTCTCCCACCTTTAGACCCCCCCTCTCTCCCACCTTTAGACCCCCCCTTTCTCTCCCACCTTTAGACCCCCCCTTTCTCTCCCACCTTTAGCCCCCCCCCCTCACTCTCCCACCTTTAGACCTCGCCTTTCTCTCCCACCTTTAGACCCCCCCTCTCTCCCACCTGTAGACCCCCCCTCTCTCCCACCTTTAGACCCCCCCTCTCTCCCACCTTTAGACCCCCCCTTTCTCTCCCACCTTTAGACCCCCCCTCCCACCTTTAGACCCCCCCTCACTCTCCCACCTTTATACCCCCCCTCCCACTTTTAGACCCCCCCTTTCTCTCCCACCTTTAGACCCCCCCTCTCTCCCACCTTTAGACCCCCCCCTCTCTCCCACCTTTAGACCCCCCCTCACTCTCCCACCTTTAGACCCCCCTCACTCTCCTACCTTTATACCCCCCTTCTCTCTCCCACCTTCAGATCCCCCCCTCTCTCCCACCTTTAGACCCCCCCTTTCTCTCCCACCGTTAGACCCCCCCACTCTCCCACCTTTAGACCCCCCCTCCCACCTTTAGACCCCCTCTCTCCTACCTTTAGACCCCCCCTCTTTCTCCCACCTTTAGACCCCCCCTCTCTCTCCTACCTTTATACCCCCCCCCCTCTCCCACCTTTAGACCCTGCCTTTCTCTCCCACCGTTAGACCCCCCCTCTCTCCCACCTTTAGACCCCCTTTCTCTCCCACCTTTAGACCCCCCCTTTCTCTCCCACCTTTAGACCCCCCCCTCTCTCTCCCACCTTTAGACCCCCCCTCTCCCACCTTTAGACCCCCCCTTTCTCTCACAACTTTAGACCCCCCCTCTCTCCCACCTTTAGACCCCCCCTTTCTCTCCCACCTTTAGACCCCCCCTCTCTCCCACCTGTAGACCCCCCCTCTCTCCCACCTTTAGACCCCCCCCTCCCACCTTTAGACCCCCTCTCTCCTACCTTTAGACCCCCCCTCTCTCTCCCACCTTTAGACCCCCCCTTTCTCTCCCACCGTTAGACCCCCCCTCTCTCCCACCTTTAGACCCCCCCTTTCTCTCCCACCTTTAGACCCCCCCCTCTCTCCCACCTTTAGACCCCCCCTTTCTCTCCCACCGTTAGACCCCCCCCCTCTCCCACCTGTAGACCCCCCCTCTCTCCCACCTTTAGACCCCCCTCTCTCCCACCTTTAGACCCCCCCTTTCTCTCCCACCTTTAGACCCCCCTCCCTCCCACTTTTAGACCCCCACTCACTCTCCCACCTTTAGACCCCCCCTCACTCTCCCACCTTTAGACCCCCCCTCCCACTTTTAGACCCCCCCCTTTCTCTCCCACCTTTAGACCCCCCCTCTCTCCCACCTTTAGACCCCCCCTCACTCTCCCCACCTTTAGACCCCCCCTCACTCTCCCACCTTTAGACCCCCCCTCACTCTCCTACCTTTATACCCCCCTTCTCTCTCCCACCTTCAGATCCCCCCCTCTCTCCCACCTTTAGACCCCCCCTCTCTCTCCCCACGTTTATACCCCCCCTCTCTCTCCCACCTTTAGACCCCCCTCCCTCCCACTTTTAGACCCCCACTCACTCTCCCACCTTTAGACCCCCCCTCACTCTCCCACCTTTAGACCCCCCCTCCCACTTTTAGACCCCCCCTTTCTCTCCCACCTTTAGACCCCCCCCTCTCTCCCACCTTTAGACCCCCCCTCACTCTCCCACCTTTAGACCCCCCTCACTCTCCTACCTTTATACCCCCCTTCTCTCTCCCACCTTCAGATCCCCCCCTCTCTCCCACCTTTAGACCCCCCCTCTCTCTCCCAACGTTTATACCCCCCCTCTCTCTCCCACCTTTAGACCCCCCCCTCTCTCTCCCACCTTTAGAACCCCCCTCTCTCCCACCTTTAGACCCCCCCTCTCTTCCACTTTTAGACCCTCCCTCACTCTTCCACCTTTAGACCCCCCCTCACTCTCCCATCTTTAGATCCCCCCTCACTCTCCCATCTTTAGATCCCCCCTCTCTCCCACCTTTAACTCCCCCACCCACCTTTAGACCCCCCCCCTCTCTCTCTCTCTCTCTCTCTCTCTCTCTTTGGGTAGTCCAGGGGAGACACATGACCTCAGTAGCAGATCGATAGCAGAGGAGTCAAATTCAGACTACTGCTTTCACTGCAGCATAATGTATGACTTGGCATAACCACACACACACACACACAGCAGGAAAATGCAGACAGTAAAAAACAGAAGAGGGAATATAAATCAGCAGATTTATTCCTGGAGAGCGTAGGATGCTCACCCCATTATACACCGCAAGAATTTGTTACTCCCTGGAGTGGTGTGTGTGTGTGTGTGTGTGTGTGTGTGTGTGTGCGTGTGTGTGTGCGTGTGTGTGTGCGTGTGTGTGTGCTGTGTGTGTGTGTGTGTGTGTGTGTGTGTGTGTGTGTGTGTGTGTGTGTGTGTGTGTGTGTGTGTGTGTGTGTGTGTGTGTGTGTGTGTGTGTGTGTGTGCCCACAGGTAGTTATTTTCCTTTAGGTGATTTGTTTTCATATGTAAATGTTTTCATGACCACTGGAGAGGTTACTACTATGGGAAAAGAGCGGTAAAGAGATTGGTAAAGAGAGAGTTAAAGAGAGAAGTAAAGAGAGTTAAAGAGAGAGGTAAAGAGATTGGTAAAGAGAGAGGTAAAGAGAGAGGGAAAGAGAGAGGTAAAGAGAGAGGTAAAGAGAGAGTTAAAGAGAGAGGGAAAGAGAGAGGTAAAGAGAGAGTTAAAGAGAGAGGGAAAGAGAGAGGTAAAGAGAGAGGTAAAGAGAGAGTTAAAGAGAGAAGTAAAGAGAGTTAAAGAGAGAGGGAAAGAGAGAGGTAAAGAGAGAGGTAAAGAGAGAGGGAAAGAGAGAGGTAAAGAGAGAGGTAAAGAGAGAGTTAAAGAGAGAAGTAAAGAGAGTTAAAGAGAGAGGGAAAGAGAGAGGTAAAGAGAGAGGTAAAGAGAGAGTTAAAGAGAGAGGGAAAGAGAGAGGTAAAGAGAGAGGTAAAGAGAGAGTTAAAGAGAGAAGTAAAGAGAGTTAAAGAGAGAGGGAAAGAGAGAGGTAAAGAGAGAGGTAAAGAGAGAGTTAAAGAGAGAAGTAAAGAGAGTTAAAGAGAGAGGGAAAGAGAGAGGTAAAGAGAGAGGTAAAGAGAGTTAAAGAGAGAGGGAAAGAGAGTTAAAGAGAGAGGGAAAGAGAGAGGTAAAGAGAGAGGTAAAGAGAGAGTTAAAGAGAGAAGTAAAGAGAGTTAAATAGAGAGGGAAAGAGAGAGGTAAAGAGAGAGGTAAAGAGAGAGTTAAAGAGAGAAGTAAAGAGAGTTAAATAGAGAGGGAAAGAGAGAGGTAAAGAGAGAGGGAAAGAGAGAGGTAAAGAGAGAGGTAAAGAGAGTTAAAGAGAGAGGGAAAGAGAGAGGGAAAGAGAGAGTTAAAGAGAGAGGGAAAGAGAGAGGGAAAGAGAGAGGTAAAGAGAGAGGGAAAGAGAGAGGGAAAGAGAGAGGGAAAGAGAGAGGGAAAGAGAGAGGGAAAGAGAGAGTTAAAGAGAGAGGGAAAGAGAGAGGGAAAGAGAGAGGTAAAGAGAGAGGGAAAGAGAGAGGGAAAGAGAGAGGGAAAGAGAGAGGGAAAGAGAGAGGGAAAGAGAGAGGTAAAGAGAGAGGGAAAGAGAGAGGGAAAGAGAGAGGGAAAGAGAGAGGGAAAGAGAGAGGGAAAGAGAGAGGGAAAGAGAGAGGGAAAGAGAGAGGTAAAGAGAGAGGTAAAGAGAGAAGTAAAGAGAGAGGGAAAGAGAGAGGTAAAGAGAGAAGTAAAGAGAGTTAAAGAGAGAGGGAAAGAGAGAGGTAAAGAGAGAGGTAAAGAGAGAGGTAAAGAGAGAGGTAAAGAGAGAAGTAAAGAGAGTTAAAGAGAGAGGGAAAGAGAGAGGTAAAGAGAGAGGTAAAGAGAGAGGGAAAGAGAGAGGGAAAGAGAGAGGTAAAGAGAGTTAAAGAGAGAGGGAAAGAGAGAGGTAAAGAGAGAGGTAAAGAGAGAGGGAAAGAGAGAGGGAAAGAGAGAGGGAAAGAGAGAGGGAAAGAGAGTTAAAGAGAGAGGGAAAGAGAGAGGTAAAGAGAGAGTTAAAGAGAGAGGGAAAGAGAGAGGGAAAGAGAGAAGTAAAGAGAGAGGGAAAGAGAGAAGGAAAGAGAGAAGTAAAGAGAGAGGGAAAGAGAGAAGTAAAGAGAGTTAAAGAGAGAGGTAAAGAGAGAGGGAAAGAGAGAAGTAAAGAGAGTTAAAGAGAGAGGGAAAGAGAGAGGTAAAGAGAGAGGGAAAGAGAGAGGTAAAGAGAGAGGTAAAGAGAGAGGGAAAGAGAGAGGTAAAGAGAGAGGTAAAGAGAGAGGGAAAGAGAGAGGTAAAGAGAGAGGGAAAGAGAGAGTTAAAGAGAGAGGGAAAGAGAGAGGTAAAGAGAGAGGGAAAGAGAGAGGTAAAGAGAGAGGTAAAGAGAGAGGTAAAGAGAGAGGGAAAGAGAGAGGTAAAGAGAGAGGTAAAGAGAGAGGGAAAGAGAGAGGTAAAGAGAGAGGGAAAGAGAGAAGTAAAGAGAGGGAAAGAGAGAGTTAAAGAGAGAGGGAAAGAGAGAGTTAAAGAGAGAGGGAAAGAGAGAGGTAAAGAGAGAGGGAAAGAGAGAGGTAAAGAGAGAGGTAAAGAGAGTGGGCAGTTCATTGAGAGGTAAAGAGAAAAACAAAGAGCAGTTCAAAGAAGTGGAAAAAAAGGAAAAGTGAAAGAGAGAGAAAGAGAAAGAAAAGACAGAGCTTTTCAAGAGTTTTCTTTGTGTCTAAAGAGCAGTTTAAATTTGTACCTCAGTAATTCAGCTGCTGGTCTCCTCTGTTGTAAACCAGCGATGCAGTATGGCACTTCATTCATTTAGCTGTGTTTATTTAGAATAATGCTGTTTAACTGTCTTTTTTCAGCTGTTAGGTGTTCGTGGCGATTCAGCCAGACACCCACAGTTACGCCACCCTCTATCCCGCCCAAATGTTCATCAATTTCAGAGTTAATTGAATTTTTGGCAGGACACACACGTTGGCAGGCGCACACACACACAACACACACAGCCACTCAGACACACCGGTTGGCAGTCAGACATTGACCATGTGTGTTTGTGTAGATAAACCAGTCTCTGAAACAATATTTACACCAGAGGGAGAGGGGGAGAGAGGGAGAGAGGGAGTGAGGGAGAGAGGGAGAGGGGGAGAGAGGGAGAGAGGGAGAGAGGGAGAGAGAGTCAGCCATAAGCAGACCTGGCTCTCAAGAGAAGACAGGCTATTTGCCCATAAAATGAGGTCGAAACTGAGCTGTACTTTCTAACCTCCTGCCAAATGGATGACCATATTAGAGACACATATTTCCCACAGACCCACAAAGTATTCGAAAACAAATCCAATTTTGATAAACTCCCAAATCTATTAGGTGGAATACCACAGTGTACCTCCACAGCAGAAAGATGTGTGACCTGTTGCCACAAGAAAATGGCAGTGAAGAACAAACACCATTGTAAATACAACCCATATTGTGTTAATTTATTTTCCCTATTGTACTTCAACTATTTGTACATTTTTACAGCACTGTACATAGCCATAGTATGACATTTTAAACTTTTGTGAATGAGATGTTTACTATCTATTTCACTTGCTTGGACAAGGTAAACATGTTTCCCATGCCAATACAGCCCTTTGAATTGAATTGAGAGATAGAGAGAGATATGGAGAGAGATGGAGAAAGATATGGAGAGAGATAGAGAGATATGGAGAGAGATGGAGAAAGATATGGAGAGAGATGGAGAAAGATATGGAGCGAGATGGAGAAAGATATGGAGAGAGATGGAGAAAGATATGGAGAGAGATGGAGAAAGAGGGAGGGAGAGAGAAGTGTCTGGGTCTGTTCCCAGATCAACAGACTACATGCAGAGAGGAGTACAGTACCTACTGCCACTCACTTTCGTTTTTATAACATGTCCATCTGCTCTCTCTCTCTCTCTCCTCTCTCTCTCTCTCTCTCTCTCTCTCTCTCTCTCTCTCTCTCTCTCTCTCTCTCTCTAGTTCACTGTTTCTCTGGTTATCCACCTTTGTCTCTGTCTATTTCTCTGTTTACTTCCACAGCTTCCTCTTTACGTATCCCTGCTCCTATCTCCCTTTTCTCTCCATTTGATTGCCAGGCAGCTCTCATCTAACACAGATAGATGGATAGTTATCTGGGGTTTACATGCTGTATCTTATCTGCTGATCTGGGATTGATTAAAATGTCTGGCATTATATCAACAGGCTGAGACAATCAGCCATTTCCAAGGGCAGGTTGGCATTTATTGTCACGAATGTCCTGGAGGCAGCTCTGCAGAGTTGTCACTAGCTGGCACAGCCACAAAGTCATCACATCTGATTTTAAACCTAACCCTATCCTTAACCACACTGCTAACCCTAATGCCTAACCCTATCCTTAACCACACTGCTAACCCTAATGCCTAACCCTATCCTTAACCACACTGATAACCCTAATGCCTAACCCTAACCTTAACCACACTGCTAACCCTAATGCCTAACCCTATCCCTAACCACACTGCTAACCCTAATGCCTAACCCTAACCCTAACCACACTGCTAACCCTAATGCCTAACCCTAACCCTAACCACACTGCTAACCCTAATGCCTAACCCTATCCCTAACCACACTGCTAACCCTAATGCCTAACCTTAACCACACTGCTAACCCTAATGCCTAACCCTATCCCTAACCACACTGCAAACCCTAATGCCTAACCCTATCCTTAACCACACTGCTAACCCTAATGCCTAACCCTATCCTTAACCACACTGCTAACCCTAATGCCTAACCCTATCCTTAACCACACTGCTAACCCTAATGCCTAACCCTATCCTTAACCACACTGCTAACCCTAATGCCTAACCCTATCCTTAACCACACTGCTAACCCTAATGCCTAACCCTATCCTTAACCACACTGCTAACCCTAATGCCTAACCCTATCCTTAACCACACTGCTAACCCTAATGCCTAACCCTATCCTTAACCTCACTGCTAACCCTAATGCCTAACCCTATCCCTAACCACACTGCTAACCCTAATGCCTAATCCTATCCTTAACCACACTGCTAACCCTAATGCCTAACCCTATCCTTAACCACACTGCTAACCCTAATGCCTAACCCTATCCCTAACCACACTGCTAACCCTAATGCCTAACCCTATCCTTAACCACACTGCTAACCCTAATGCCTAACCCTATCCTTAACCACACTGCTAACCCTAATGCCTAACCCTATCCCTAACCACACTGCTAACCCTAATGCCTAACCCTATCCTTAACCACACTGCTAACCCTAATGCCTAACCCTATCCCTAACCACACTGCTAACCCTAATGCCTAACCCTATCCTTAACCACACTGCTAACCCTAATGCCTAACCCTATCCTTAACCACACTGCTAACCCTAATGCCTAACCCTATCCTTAACCACACTGCTAACCCTAATGCCTAACCCTATCCTTAACCACACTGCTAACCCTAATGCCTAACCCTATCCTTAACCACACTGATAACCCTAATGCCTAACCCTAACCTTAACCACACTGCTAACCCTAATGCCTAACCCTATCCCTAACCACACTGCTAACCCTAATGCCTAACCCTAACCCTAACCACACTGCTAACCCTAATGCCTAACCCTAACCCTAACCACACTGCTAACCCTAATGCCTAACCCTATCCCTAACCACACTGCTAACCCTAATGCCTAACCTTAACCACACTGCTAACCCTAATGCCTAACCCTATCCCTAACCACACTGCAAACCCTAATGCCTAACCCTATCCTTAACCACACTGCTAACCCTAATGCCTAACCCTATCCTTAACCACACTGCTAACCCTAATGCCTAACCCTATCCTTAACCACACTGCTAACCCTAATGCCTAACCCTATCCTTAACCACACTGCTAACCCTAATGCCTAACCCTATCCTTAACCACACTGCTAACCCTAATGCCTAACCCTATCCTTAACCACACTGCTAACCCTAATGCCTAACCCTATCCTTAACCACACTGCTAACCCTAATGCCTAACCCTATCCTTAACCTCACTGCTAACCCTAATGCCTAACCCTATCCCTAACCACACTGCTAACCCTAATGCCTAATCCTATCCTTAACCACACTGCTAACCCTAATGCCTAACCCTATCCTTAACCACACTGCTAACCCTAATGCCTAACCCTATCCCTAACCACACTGCTAACCCTAATGCCTAACCCTATCCTTAACCACACTGCTAACCCTAATGCCTAACCCTATCCTTAACCACACTGCTAACCCTAATGCCTAACCCTATCCCTAACCACACTGCTAACCCTAATGCCTAACCCTATCCTTAACCACACTGCTAACCCTAATGCCTAACCCTATCCCTAACCACACTGCTAACCCTAATGCCTAACCCTATCCTTAACCACACTGCTAACCCTAATGCCTAACCCTATCCTTAACCACACTGCTAACCCTAATGCCTAACCCTATCCTTAACCACACTGCTAACCCTAATGCCTAACCCTATCCTTAACCACACTGCTAACCCTAATGCCTAACCCTATCCTTAACCACACTGCTAACCCTAATGCCTAACCCTATCCTTAACCTCACTGCTAACCCTAATGCCTAACCCTATCCCTAACCACACTGCTAACCCTAATGCCTAACCCTATCCCTAACCACACTGCTAACCCTAATGCCTAACCCTATCCCTAACCACACTGCTAACCCTAATGCCTAACCCTATCCCTAACCACACTGCTAACTGTAAGGTCGCGTAAATTCAAATCTGGTATTAGAACAAATTATTTGGCAAAGAGTAACTCAAGTTTTCTTTGTTCTTTAATTATTGCAAACACGTGTATGGTAAATAAGTTGTTGGTATATATATACGGTCTCGCTGTGACACCACGCAGGGCAGACAGAGAAGAGAGCGTCACATCCTATTGTTCTCTCTTATATACTCTGACAGAGAGAGTTCCCGCTCAATGCTGGCCTGTCAGAGGGAGGAGGAGCGTGGTTTAAACTTGCACCTCCGGTCGTCGGCGTGCAGGCTGGTCCCAGCCTCGTGACGCACTTCCTGTCGCCGGTAGTTGTTCTTGTCTTCAGCAGTTGACTTATCCGTAGTTTATATACTTAATATTGTAGCATAGCTTCCCCGGTATATTATATAGGTTATGCAAACAAATAGCCAGTTTAACCCTAACATAACCCTAATGTCTAACCCTATCCTTAACCACACTGCTAACCCTAATGCCTAACCCTATCCTTAACCACACTGCTAACCCTAATGCCTAACCCTATCCTTAACCACACTGCTAACCCTAATGCCTAATCCTAACCCTAACCACACTGCTAACCCTAATGTCTAACCCTATCCTTAACCACACTGCTAACCCTAATGCCTAACCCTATCCCTAACCACACTGCTAACCCTAATGCCTAACCCTATCCTTAACCACACTGCTAACCCTAATGCCTAACCCTATCCCTAACCACACTGCTAACCCTAATGCCTAACCCTATCCTTAACCACACTGCTAACCCTAATGCCTAACCCTATCCCTAACCACACTGCTAACCCTAATGCCTAACCCTAACCACACTGCTAACCCTAATGCCTAACCCTATCCTTAACCACACTGCTAACCCTAATGCCTAACCCTATCCCTAACCACACTGCTAACCCTAATGCCTAACCCTATCCCTAACCACACTGCTAACCCTAATGCCTAACCCTAACCCTAACCACACTGCTAACCCTAATGCCTAACCCTATCCCTAACCACATTGCTAACCCTAATGCCTAACCCTATCCTTAACCACACTGCTAACCCTAATGCCTAACCCTATCCCTAACCACACTGCTAACCCTAATGCCTAACCCTAACCACACTGCTAACCCTAATGCCTAACCCTATCCTTAACCACACTGCTAACCCTAATGCCTAACCCTAACCCTAACCACACTGCTAACCCTAATGCCTAACCCTATCCCTAACCACACTGCTAACCCTAATGCCTAACCCTAACCCTAACCACACTGCTAACCCTAATGCCTAACCCTATCCCTAACCACACTGCTAACCCTAATGCCTAACCCTAACCCTAACCACACTGCTAACCCTAATGCCTAACCCTAACCGTAGCCACACTGCTAACCCTAATGCCTAACCCTAACCACACTGCTAACCCTAATGCCTAACCCTAACCACACTGCTAACCCTAATGCCTAACCTGAAATTATTGTGTTCATGAATTTTTACAATATAGCCAGTTTTGACTTGGAAGCTGTCCCATCTATGGGAAATCTCTCAGTCCTGCCTCCAGGACAAGACTCATGACAATAAACGTCAACCTGCTTCCCAACATGAAGGAGATAGATAAACACACACGCACACACTTGTTGCTAGCTCACAGAAAATAAGAGATACAACCCAGAGTTGAGTTGCTTCAGGTTGAAAATCTAGACCTCCTTACAGCACACACACTCTCCCTGGCACACACACACACTCTCCCTGGCACACACACACACTCTCCCTGGCACACACATAGGGCTGTGATTGTCAAGCAAATAACTGTAACCGTTGACTAACATAAACACATTTAGCAACTCCTGGCTTCCACAAGATACTAATGCAAATCTTTGGAACGTCTACATTTTAAAATGTCTAATAAATCCATGTAATATAGCCTTCACCTTCACAATAAATCCATGTAATATAGTCTTCACCTTAACAATAAATCCATGTAATATAGCCTTCACCTTCACAATAAATCCATGTAATATAGCCTTCACCTTAACAATAAATCCATGTAATATAGCCTTCACCTTAACAATAAATCCATGTAATACAGCCTTCACCTTAACAATAAATCCATGTAATATAGCCTTCACCTTAACAATAAATCCATGTAATATAGCCTTCACCTTAACAATAAATCCATGTAATATAGCCTTCACCTTAACAATAAATACATGTAATATAGCCTTCACCTTAACAATAAATCCATGTAATATAGCCTTCACCTTAACAATAAATCCATGTAATATAGCCTTCACCTTAACAATAAATCCATGTAATATAGCCTTCACCTTCACAATAAATCCATGTAATATAGCCTTCACCTTCACAATAAATCCATGTAATATAGCCTTCACCTTCACAATAAATCCATGTAATATAGCCTTCACCTTCACAATAAATCCATGTAATATAGCCTTCACCTTAACAATAAATCCATGTAATATAGCCTTCACCTTCACAATAAATCCATGTAATACAGCCTTCACCTTAACAATAAATCCATGTAATATAGCCTTCACCTTAACAATAAATCCATGTAATATAGCCTTCACCTTCACAATAAATCCATGTAATATAGCCTTCACCTTAACAATAAATCCATGTAATATAGCCTTCACCTTAACAATAAATCCATGTAATATAACCTTCACCTTAACAATAAATCCATGTAATATAGCCTTCACCTTAACAATAAATCCATGTAATATAGCCTTCACCTTAACAATAAATCCATGTAATATAGCCTTCACCTTAACAATAAATCCATGTAATATAGCCTTCACCTTCACAATAAATCCATGTAATACAGCCTTCACCTTAACAATAAATCCATGTAATACAGCCTTCACCTTAACAATAAATCCATGTAATATAGCCTTCACCTTCACAATAAATCCATGTAATATAGCCTTCACCTTAACAATAAATCCATGTAATATAGCCTTCACCTTAACAATAAATCCATGTAATATAGCCTTCACCTTAACAATAAATCCATGTAATATAGCCTTCACCTTAACAATAAATCCATGTAATATAGCCTTCACCTTAACAATAAATCCATGTAATATAGCCTTCACCTTCACAATAAATCCATGTAATATAGTCTTCACCTTAACAATAAATCCATGTAATATAGCCTTCACCTTCACAATAAATCCATGTAATATAACCTTCACCTTAACAATAAATCCATGTAATATAGCCTTCACCTTAACAATAAATCCATGTAATATAGCCTTCACCTTCACAATAAATCCATGTAATATAGTCTTCACCTTAACAATAAATCCATGTAATATAGCCTTCACCTTCACAATAAATCCATGTAATATAACCTTCACCTTAACAATAAATCCATGTAATATAGCCTTCACCTTAACAATAAATCCATGTAATATAGCCTTCACCTTAACAATAAATCCATGTAATATAGCCTTCACCTTAACAATAAATACATGTAATATAGCCTTCACCTTAACAATAAATCCATGTAATATAGCCTTCACCTTAACTATAAATCCATGTAATATAGCCTTCACCTTCACAATAAATCCATGTAATATAACCTTCACCTTAACAATAAATCCATGTAATATAGCCTTCACCTTAACAATAAATCCATGTAATATAGCCTTCACCTTAACAATAAATCCATGTAATATAGCCTTCACCTTAACAATAAATCCATGTAATATAGCCTTCACCTTAACAATAAATCCATTATTTTAGACAGGTCTAAAGAAACATGATATGAAGAAAATGTAGTCTATTTCAGAAGAACAAATCTACTAATTATATGCATATTCTCATTTCTGGGCAAGAGTAGTAACCAGTTTAAATTGGGTACGTTTTTTCCATCCGACCGTGAAAATACTGCCCCCTATCCTAAACAGGTTAACAATAAATCCATTATTTTAGACAGGTCTAAAGAAACATGAAGAAAATGTAGTCTATTTCAGAAGAACAGTATAGCATAATCCGAGTTGTCCTGTTAGTTTTTTTCTCAATTGTTTAAGCACAATTTTGAAAACTGGGCCCGGTTTGTCAAAACACTACACACAACTAGCACAACCCTACACCAAAGTAGCACAACACTTCAGATCATTTTCAAAATGGAACACTTGTCAAAACTATACACGACTTCATAAAAACAATATTTTGTTACCATTCGAACACACATTTCATGTGACTACAATCTTTTTGAACCAGTTACACACTGCTGTTGCTAACCTAAAACACTTTTAGCAAGTCTAATTGTCAGTGATTAGAGTACTGTAAATGAAGTACACAGAGAAAGTGCAACTATACAAACACTACACAAGACCAATGCTGCAGACCGAGGAAAATATCATTTATTTCTCTCCATATACCCAAATCAGTCAACATGGAGAATCACAACAAAACATGTCCCAGTTTTCATGCTACTACATTAGTGTGCATAACACTGTTAGCTCAGCAAACAGACAAACGTAAAATACTGTATCCATTACAGGTTACAATTACAGTAAATAACAAAAAATAATCCGAAAAAACCGGACAATATTGTACAGAAAATACTACAGTAAACATACTATACATTATCTCTTCGCCTAGCTGGATCTGGCCAGAGAATTTCATCAACATCACAAGCAATATCCTCATTAGAAAGACAACGCGGGAAGAACCGTCTTGAATGTGGAATCCATCCTTGCACAGCTGCGGCGTGGACTTGGTCACAGGCGTCCTCCATGGCCTGAATGAGGGGTACCTGAGCCTGGGGCTGGAGATCGTAAACCTTCCACCGCCATGCAGAGAAAAACTCTTTGATAGGGTTTAGAAACGGAGAGTATGGTGGAAGGTATAGTACTGTCAACTGTGGATGGTGTTGAAACCAGTTCTGGACCAAAGCAGAGCGGTGGAATGACACATTGTCCCAGATGACAGTGTATTGCATCTGGTGCATTTCATTACCTGCTGTGACGATGTGGTGCAATCGGTCCAAAAATGCGAGAAAGTGAGGTGTGTTGTAAGGGCCCATTTTGGCATGACGGAGGAGAACCCCATGCTGTGAAATGGCAGCGCAAAGGGTGATGTTACCCCCACGTTGCCCTGGGACATTGATTATAGCCCTGTGGCCAATGATATTTCTGCCTCTCCTTCTTGCTTTTGTGAGGTTGAACCCTGCCTCATCAATATATATGAATTCATGCAGGATTTCCTCAGCATCCATCTGCAAAGCTCCCTGAAATACAGTGAAAGACAAGACTAGTTCAGGATAGGTCTAGTATACAGTCAATGTAAAAAAGTCATGTGTGCAGTATGCAACATCACAGTGCTAAAGTGAACAATACAAACCTCCACATACTCATGCCGCAGCCGTTTGACCCTCTCTGAATTCCGCTCAAAAGGCACTCGATAAAGTTGTTTCATTTGAACCTGATGTCTTTTCAGGATGTGTGCCAGTGTTGACTGAGAGACCTGATGGACATTATTGAAAATGGCATGGTCACCGATAATGTTGGCTTGTAGTTCTCTGAGCCTGATAACATTATTGGCCAAAACCATGTTTATTATCTCTCTCTTGTTCTTGTGTGAATATGGGCCCCCTTCCTCCTTGTCGTTCCCGACCCTCAATCCTATGTAGAGAATAATACATGTAACTTACTGTACAATGTCACAGGAAGGGGTATCACAAGTGCTGATATGGTGCATACAATAAGCGGCTGATTACTGTAACTGTAGACCGATCTTTTACCTGTTTTCCTGTCGAAAAGTCCTTATGACAGATGCCACTGTATATCTGCTAAGATTTGGCTGAACTCTCAGTCCAGTCTCCCTCAGCGTCAATCCGTGCTTCACAACATGGTCCACTAGTGTTGCACGAATGTCATTTGATAAGTTTGGTCCTCTTCTTCTTTGTGCACGTTCTCCTCCTGCTTCAGGTCTTCCTCGACCTCTGACTCAGCCTCTTCCTCCTTCTCCTCCTCTGTGTACTCCTCCTCTCACCCTCACTCTTCTTCTGACTCCTTCCATTTTGGTTGAAGGCAGGTGAACCTACCTGCTGCATTTTTATAGTGCTTAAACTTGATTGGTGTGTCTACAATTTAGCAATCATGTGTTTGTGCACCTGATGGCTGTGTTTAACAGATTGGCTCATAGGTGGGGTAATTTGACAGTCAGTGCTTTGGAATTGCAAGGAAGTGACATCATGATATACTTCTGTGTCTGATGTATACAAGTGTGTTTAGTGTTTTGCAAATCACTGTGTGTAATGTTTTGCAAATAGTGTGAAGCTGACAATGTGCTTACAGTTGTGCAAATCTAGCCTTGTGTTTTGCTCCTTGAGTGTAAGGTTTTGCTAACTGTGGGAAAAGTTACATTTGAATGTGTAAGCAATCATAAAAAACTGTAAGTCCTGATCTGGCTATGCCAAATGGCTGTGGGCTACACTAGTTCATTTAGCAGACAAGATTTGCTTAGAATTGCATGGCATTATTTTATGGTATGAAGAGTATAATTGAACAAAGTTGAATAAAATAGAAAATATATTTTCTCCAAACTATCTGAGGGAGTGTGCACATTCGGCTATTCTGTGTTGAGCGGTTAACAAAGAAATAGGTATTCCTATATGCTTAGTTTAGAGTTATTAATGTAACTTTAGTTGTTCTACAAATGTTGGGCTATATGTTTAGATTTCTAATACATTTTAAGGCTGCATGATGCAACTCTAATGATGATTTGATAAAAGTCACTTGAAAGGCATGAGCTCTGCTTTGTTTTTTGTGCAGGCTGTACACACTTCATCAGTCTCTCATTCACAATTTGACAAGGACTTGATAATGCCTATAATTTCACCGGGGCATCCCCTTTATGTGGCCTTAATGTTCCCTAAAAAAATCCATGTCTTTTGCGGCCAGTGGCCGTTTTGCCCTTGGCCCGGAATGCTGTGTTGTGCCCTTCTCCCTGAGTGCTGCGTGTTTCGAAGCACCTCTCACTCACATGGCTCTTCATCACGTGATTGGGTCTTTCTCACAGGCTACAAATGAAGACAAGACACTTCGGGGATAGAACTGCTTGCGTCCTTATCCAATTCCGAGGTGCATATTAAAGAAATTGGAAGAACTGTCCTTTTCGTCAGCCAACAAGATGAGTCGGCCTAACGAACAGCAAAATCACTAGCCTATGTCAATCTACTATCCCCCATAGTACAAAAGTTGACCTATTCTATTCTGTGTGAGAAATAAATATTCCAAACATAGTCTGGGAGAGTTGTGGGATGCGATAGATCCCCAATTAATACAACCACTAGCATCAAAAAAACGTTTTTACTCAATTTGGCTGATACAACAGTTCAGAATGTTTAACTTAAAATGTTGATATCCATTTTTTGGTATTGGTATTTTATTAGGATCCCCATTAGCTGTTGCAAAAGCAGCAGCTACTCTTCCTGGGGTTCACACAAAACATGTAACATGACATAATACAGAACATCAACAGACAAGAACAGCACAAGGACAGGACTACATACACACACTATTAGGCTATTATTATTTATCACTATTTCTTCACATTATAAGTGCAGCAATGCGCACATGGCAGTAGGCTATACGCGTGAATGTTCCATTAGCAGGAAAACACCATTATCAAAAGTGACCGCAAATGCTATTATGCATGTAATTCTTTTACTTTATATAAAGGTGCATTTTATATGGTGAAAATGATCTTCCCCAAACTTGAAACTCACACATTGCTTATACCAGTATGCCAGTTAGGCTCTACACCTGTTGCAAAGCAGATTAATGTGCTTAATTTGAAGAAGTTATTTGGCCACTTTAGTTATCAAAACATATAGGCCTATTGGC
The DNA here is from genome assembly GCF_965601325.2 of Salmo salar. NCBI lineage: Eukaryota > Metazoa > Chordata > Actinopteri > Salmoniformes > Salmonidae > Salmo > Salmo salar. The sequence continues at coordinate 30,022,095 of NC_138319.1, read as the reverse complement.
TAGGCTACATGAGGTGTGATACTAACCTTATTTAAACACATAGACCTATGGGCTAGGCTACATGAGGTGTGATACTAACCTTATTAAAACATATAGGACTATGGGCTAGGCTACATGAGGTGTGATACTAACCTTATTAAAACATATAGGCCTATGGGCTAGGCTACATGAGGTGCACGACTATGATTTGAGAAAGTCACAAAAAAAGGCATTGTTTCTTGGCTTACAGTGGGCATCATTCGCAAGTGATAATATATAATTCACAAGTGATAGGCTAATATTGTCACCTATCAGACTATTCTTGATTTAATCTTGTCTTCACATATACTAAATAATATATGTGTGACATTTGTTTTAATTTAGAATGGACCATTATCATGCACCTGTCTCGAAATATCAGCAGCGGGAAAAAATACATGTCATCTATGCACATTTATGCACAGCCAATGGAGGACGCTTTTCCCATGGTTCATTTTCATGCCAGCCAGGCAAGCTATACTCCTGTTGTAAAGATAAGCAATGTGCTTAATATTAGGAAAGTTGAAAAATAAATATAGTAGGCCTAGCCTATAGAAAGCTGATGGGATCCTCCTATTTTTAATAGAGGCCATCACTCTGTTTTCTTGCGCAAGTGCATAGCCTATAGACATGTTGCGCAACATGAGCTCATGGGCTCTCATGAAGTGTTTGATTAGATTTTGATCACATTTGCATTGATGTCAGAGTGGTTAGAGGGACAATAGAGTGCTGAGTTCCAGGTAGTTAACAAGTTTGGTAGGATACTAATGACCATCAGCAGAATCAGAGCTTTGAGAAGCCTAATACTGTCACATGGAATTTGACTGCCATCATGACTCGTGACCACCGGTGTGGCGGTAATACTGTCACCGCAACAACCCTACACACAAACACATGCACACATACGTCTCTCACTGTTGCCGCCTGTTATAGACCCCCCTCAGCTCCCAGCTGTGCCCTGGACACCATAAGTGAATTGATTGCCCCTCATCTATCTTCAGAGTTTTTTCTGTTAGGTGACCTAAACTGGGATATGCTTAACACCCCGGCAGTCCTACAATCTAAGCGAGATGCCCTTAATCTCACACCAATCATCAAGGAACTCACCAGGTACAACCCTAAATCCGTAAACATGGGCACCCTCATAGATATTATCCTGACCAACTTGCCCTCCAAATACACCTCCTCTGTTTTCCATCAGGATCTCAGCAATCACTGCCTCATTGCCTGCATCCGCTATGGGTCCGCGGTCAAACGACCACCCCTCATCACCGTCAAACGCTCCCTAAAACACTTCTGCGAGCAGGCATTTCTGATCAACCTGGCCCGAGTATCCTGAAAGGATATTGAACTCATCTTGTCAGTTGAGGATGCCTGGTCGTTCTTTAAAAGTAATTTCCTCACCATCTTAAATAAGCATGCCCCTTTCAAAATATGTAGAACTAAGAACAGATATAGCCCTTGGTTCACTCCAGACCTGACTGCCCTTGACCAGCACAAAAACATCCTGTGGTTGACTGCAATAGCATCGAATTGTCCCCGCGATATGCAACTGTTCAGGGAAGTCAGGAACCAATACACACAGTCAGTCATGTTATGAAGAGTGATCAGATGAATTACAATTAATTGCAAAGTCCCTCTTTGCCATGCAAATTAACTGAATCACCCCCAAAACATTTCCCCTGCATTTCAGCCCTGCCACAAAAGGACCAGCTGACATCATGTCAGTGATTCTTTCGTTAACACAGGTGTGAGTGTTGATGAGGACAAGGCTGGAGATTACTCTGTCATGCTGATTGAGTTCGAATAACAGACTGTAAGCTTCAAAAGGAGGGTGGTGCTTGGAATCATTGTTCTTCCTCTGTCAACTGTGGTTACCTGCAAGGAAACACGTGCCGTCATCATTGCTTTGCACAAAAAGGGCTTCACAGGCAAGGATATTGCTGCCAGTAAGATTGCACCTAAATCAACCATTTATCGGATCATCAAGAACTTCAAGGAGAGCGGTTCAATTGTTGTGAAGAAGGCTTCAGGGCGCCCAAGAAAGTCCAGCAAGCGCCAGGACCGTCTCCTAAAGTTGATTCAGCTGCGGGATCAGGGCACCACCAGTACAGAGCTTGCTCAGGAATGGCAGCAGGCAGGTGTGAGTGCATCTGCACGCACAGTGAGGCGAAGACTTTTGGAGGATGGCATGGTGTCAAGAAGGGCAGCAAAGAAGCCACTTCTCTCCAAGAAAAACATAAAGGACAGACTGATATTCTGTAAAAGGTACAGGGATATGACTGCTGAGGACTGGGGTAAAGTCATTTTCTCTGATTAATCCCATTTCTGATTGTTTGAGGTATCCGGAAAAAAGCTTGTCCGGAGAAGACAAGGTGAGCGCTACCATCAGTCCTGTGTCATGCCAACAGTAAAGCATCCTGAGACTATTCATGTGTGGGGTTGCTTCTCAGCTAAGGGAGTGGGCTTACTCACAATTTGGCCTGAGAACACAGCCATGAATAAAGAATGGTACCAACACATCCTCCGAGAGCAACTTCTCCCAACCATCCAGGAACAGTTTGGTGATGAACAATGCCTTTTCCAGCATGATGGAGCACCTTGCCATAAGGCAAAAGTGATAACTAAGTGGCTCGGGGAACAAAACATTGATATTTTGGGTCCATGGCCAGGAAACTCCCCAGACCTTAATCCAATTGAGAACTTGTGGTCAATCCTCAGGAGGCGGGTGGACAAACAAAAACCCACAAATTCTGACAAACTCCAAGCATTGGTTATGCAAGAATGGACTGCCATCAGCCAGGATGTGGCCCAGAAGTTAATTGATAGCATGCCAGGGCGGATTGCAGAGGTCTTGAAACGAAGGGTCAACACTTCAAATATTGACTCTTTGCATCAACTTCATGCAATTGTCAATAAAAGCCTTTGACACTTATGAAATGCTTGTAATTATACTTCAGTATTCCATAGTAACATCTGACAAAAAATCTAAAGACACTGAAGCAGCAAATTTTGTGAAAATTAATATTTGTGTCATTCTCAAAACTTTTGGCCTCGACTGTACATAGTCCATCTGTAAATAGCCCACCTAATCTACCTACCTCATCCCCATATTGCTTTTATTTACTTTTCTGCTCTTTTGCACACCAGTATCTCTACTTGCACATCATCATCTGCTCATTTATCACTCCAGTGTTAATCTGCTAAATTGTAATTACTTTGCTACTGTGGCCTATTTATTGCCTACCTCCTCACGCCATTTGCACACACTGTATATAGACTTTTTTTGTATTGTGTTATTGACTGTACGCTTGTTTATTCCATGTTTAACTCTGTGTTGTTGTTTGTGTCGCACTGCTTTGCTTTATATTGGCCAGGTCGCAGTTGTAAATGAGAACTTGTTCTCAACTAGTCTACCTGGTTAAATAAAGGTGAAAAATAAATCAAAATCAAAATAAAGAGAATACACACACACACACACACTCTCTCTCTCTCTCTCTCTCTCTCTCTCTCTCTCTCTCTCTCTCTCTCTCTCTCTCTCTCTCTCTCTCTCTCTCTCTCTCTCTCTCTCTCTCTCTCTCTCTCTCTCTCTCTCTCTCTCTCTCTTCCTGACACACACATCACACAGTGTTTTCCACAAATGCATAGAGTAGCCAGCCAAATAGAAAAAGTAGCCAGCCAGGTGCCCCTGGGCCCGGCAGGATCCATTAAGTACATTTTGCAGAAGGAGCCTTATTTTGGGGCCTCTGGTACATTCTAATGTCTTGATTCCATCAGAAATACACAGCAAAATTATTGAATACTATATCGAGTTTACCTCCCAGATTAGAATAATTTGTTGTGTTATTGTGTAGAAAGACATGACTTTACAATTGAAATTAGTGAAAATGTATGAATTGAGTGTATTGTTAGTTGTTTTGAATATCATCTAGGTCTAGGCCTATATAATCAGGACTATTTTCTAAGAGAACATTAAACCTTTTTAAACATTTAACCTTTAACCTCTTGGGATTAAAGTCTTGTTTACATTTTTACTGCAAGATATGAATGAAATTGCCCACAATATCTTGAAAATTTTATTGAAGGTGTTGTTTTTCCAGGTTTCTGTTTTTCCCAGTTTTTTAAAGGTTTCACTCTCAAAATCACACTTTTTAAAATAGAAAAACAACAAAATTGGATGTACTAAGTCCACAACAATGCTTAAAGCACATCAAGAGATCACTTTTAAGCTCTGTGAAAAACCTTTTCATTCACTAGCAAGAGGCTTAGTGATGTTTCTTTAGCTCACATGTGACGATAGAGTTTGCAAAACAAATACCCACTGGATTGATTAAAATATTCTGCTATAATTTACTTTGTAGTTAACATTTAATTGAGAAGGTTTTTGGGAAAGCCTTTCTACCAGAAGACTAAACAAAGTGGTAGACAGACGCACCACACACATACACAGACGGGTATTCTCGTTGCCTCTTCAGAAAGTTGCCGGAAATACAAATCACTGATGCATTCTGTTCATGTCTTATGATAAAATGGGCCAATTCATTAATTTGATACATTTAGTTGATTCCCTACTAAGGTCAATAATGGTTTTAATATTGTTGGATTCCGTTTTAATGCTTGGATTACTTGAGGGCCCTAATTATCATATTTGGACCAGAGTGAGGCTCTCCACTACCTATTGTTCCTCCAATGATGATTCACCATCTTCATCGAATGTTTCCATAATTTATCTGCAGATAATTGCCAAAAAGCCTAGGTCTACCAGTAGCATATGCAAATTAGGGAGCCAAATGATACGATTCAGTAGGCTACACTGACTGACGAGATGAGAGTCACTCACTTTAGCATCACTGTTTGGCAAGCCCCGACATCCTGGGAAAGGAAACCTAGGTAAATCCTTTGGTTTGCTAGTCCCGATGCGGTATGGCAAAGGGATATAGGAGACTTTATTCAGTCACTTCGTCACCTTTTATAAACTAGTCAACACTTGCTGTTGAATTGGCAAACAAAGCAACGTACATCACCTACTATGTGCCACGACTCCACTTGGCTGGCTATGTGAAACACACAAAATAAAATAAATGAATATGTGGGAAAACAATAATTAGGCTAAGTCGTGGATTTTGACTCAACGTTACCGCTTACATTACATGGGATGTGCAAATTCAATTCGACTGCAACCAACCACATTGCACACAAACTGTACTGGGAGGCGGGACAAACAGCAGACTGCGTTTCGCTGTCATCGCTCGTTTTGTTACTGACATGCACCTATCCTGTCACTAGAAAATCACTAGAAGATGCATATCGAATCAAATCAAGAACATTTAATCACATGCTTCATAAACAACAGGTGTAGACTAAAAATTAAATGCTTAGTTAAGAGCCCTTCCCAACAATGCAGAGAGAAAGAAAATAGAGAAAAAGTAGAAAAGTAAAACACATAATAATAAATGCGTAACGATAACTTGGCTATACACATGGGGTACCAGTACCAAGTCGATGTGCAGGGGTACCAGTACCAAGTCGATGTGCAGGGGTACCAGTACCAAGTCGATGTGTAGGGGTACCAGTACCAAGTCAATGTGCAGGGGTACCAAGTAATTGAGGTACGTATGTACACATAACTAGGAATAATGTGACAAATAATAAATACTTGCAGCAGCGTATGTGATGAGTAAAAAAAGTAGCAAAAAGTGTCAATGCAGATAGTCCGGTTAGCTATTTGGTAACTATTTAACTTCTTGCGGATTAGTGGGACGCTACCGTCCCATTTCGACAATTTCCGGTGAAAATGCAGAGCGCCAAATTCAAATTAAATTACTATAAATATTAAACTTTCATGAAATCGCAAGTGCAATACATCAAAATAAAGCTTAACTTATTGTTAATCCAGCCAAGGTGTCAGATTTCAAAAAGGCTTTACGGCGAAAGAAAATGATTATCTCAGGACAGCGCCCAGTACACAAATGCATAACAAATCATTTTCAACCAGTGTGTGTGGAGTAAAGTGTGTGTGGAGTTCTGTGTGTGGAGTAAAGGTGATCTAGAGGTTTTGCATCTTTTGCATCTAGTTGCACACGTGACATGCTGGTAGAAATGATGTAAGACGGATTTCAGTTCTCCTGCATTAACCTGTTAGGGCTAGGGGGCAGTATTGACACGGCTGGATAAAAAACGTACCCGATTTAATCTGGTTACTACTCCTGCCCAGTAACTAGAATATGCATATAATTATTGGCTTTGGATAGAAAACACCCTAAAGTTTCTAAAACTGTTTGAATGGTGTCTGTGAGTATAACAGAACTCCTATGGCAGGCCAAAACCTGAGAAGATTTCAAGCAGGAAGTGGCCTGTCTGAGAAGTAGTGTTTCATCTTGGCTCTTTTTATTGAAGACTCAGGATCTGTGCAATAACGTGACACTTCCTACGTCTTCCATAGGGTCTCAGAGCCCGGGAAAAAGTTGAACGATATCGAGGCAGGCTCTAGCTGAAACACTTTATCGCTTTTGGCAAGTGGCCACTCAGAGTACTATGGGCTTATGCGCGTGCCCGCTTCGACCGAATGCTTTCTTTTCCTTTGTCTGTTTATCTAAACGCAGATTCCCGGTCTGAATATTATCGCTTTTTTATGAGAAAAATGGCATAAAAATTGATTTTAAACAGCGGTTGACATGCTTCGAAGTACGGTAATGGAATATTTAGAATTCTTTTGTCACGAATTGCGCCATGCTCGCCACCCTTATTTACCCTTTAGGATAGTGTCTAGAACGCACGAACAAAACGCCGCTGTTTGGATATAACGATGGATTATTTTGGACCAAACCAACATTTGTTATTGAAGTAGAAGTCCTGGGAGTGCATTCTGACGAAGACAACAAAGGTAATAACATTTTTCTTATAGTAAATCTGACTTTGATGAGTGCTAAACTTGCTGGGTGTCTAAATAGCTAGCCCTGTGATGCCGGGCTATCTACTGAGAATATTGCAAAATGTGCTTTCACCGAAAAGCTATTTTAAAATCAGACATATCGAGTGCATAGAGGAGTTCTGTATCTATAAATCGTAAAATAATTGTTATGCTTTTTGTGAACGTTTATCGTGAGTAATTTAGTAAATTCACCGGCAGTGTTCGGTGGGAATGCTAGTCATATGCTAGTCACATGCTAATGTAAAAAGCTGGTTTTTGATATAAATATGAACTTGATTGAACAAAACATGCATGTATTGTATAACATAATGTCCTAGGGTTGTCATCTGATGAAGATCATCAAAGGTTAGTGCTACATTTAGCTGTGGTTTGGGTTTATGTGACATTATATGCTAGCTTGAAAAATGGATGTCTGATTATTTCTGGCTGGGTACTCTGCTGACATAATCTAATGTTTTGCTTTCGTTGTGGTTAGTGGACAGTGTGGTTAGATTAACGAGAGTGAAAATAAAAACATCTCGTGCCCTCGTGCACGAGCCCCAGTCTAATGGTCCTCTGACAGGCCACTATCCAAACGCGCTAATTTGTTTCAGCCTGGGGCTGCCTCGATATCATTCAGCTTTTTCCCGGGTTCTGAGAGCCTATGGGAGCCGTAGGAAGTGTCACGTTACAGCAAAGATCCTCAGTCTTCAATAAAAAGAGCCAAGATGAACCAGAACTTGTCAGACAGGCCACTTCCTGTTCAGAATCTTCTCAGGTTTTTGCCTGCCATATGAGTTCTGTTATACTCACAGACACCATTCAAACAGTTTTAGAAACTTTAGGGTGTTTTCTATCCAAAGCCAATAATTATATGCATATTCTAGTTACTGGTCAGGAGTAGTAACCAGATTAAATCTCGTACATTTTTTATCCGGCCGTGTAAATACTGCCCCCTATCCCTAACAGGTTTTAACATGACCCCTAAGTTTATCTTCAAATCTAAGTGGCTGAATAATATGGTGACGGTGCCTCATATTGTGTTAGCTTTCTGCCGTGTTTGAGAAGTCAATCCACTTTGGATGACTTATTTGTACAGCTGCCAGTGCTATCTTGATTTCCTTGCGTTTTTTCACCTCTCCATTTACTGTCTGCCATGCTCCTCTCCCATCTTCTCTGAGCTGAGCAGGCAGGCCTGTTGCCCTAGTGACTTCAGACTCCACACAGACACTGCTGTAGACAGGCTGCTGGAGAGACAGTATTGTTCTTCATTCAGACAAGCATGCGTAAAAACTTTGTTCATTTGCACAATGTCTCTTGTTCACATCCGCTTGTAAATGTCCAAACTCACCAAAAATGACATTCGGTAGCTCCTACCTATATATGTTTAACTTTATGAGCTGGATTGGCTGTCTTTGCAATTTGTTTATTTTCATTTCTGCTCGTTAGCATATTTAGCTAGCAGGCTCCATGGAAATTCACTATGACTTGTGCTAATTTTGTTAGCATTCTGGTAATAGATGCTGTCGTGAGGTGACTACCATTAATGCGATGACGATTATTTTGTCAAATCAATTAACTATGCTTAATTATTACGATGATTACATGAATCATGTGACTATTAACTCATTAGCAGTCTTGGGGCACCACAGGAAAAGTTTTTTTAATCCGTTAAATCTGCGCAAACCCTAGTCTACATGATGACTCAGCGATACACAAATTGGCTTAATTATTTATTTAGGAACTAACTAAATAATCATACAGAATTACATAAACACACACAGGGGATAGATTATACATTTATTACTACATAATGCAATAAAAAGGCCCTAGTGGACTAACCCGATATGGCGGCTGGTTACACATTGAAGGGGTGGGGAAAGAAAGAGTGGGAGAAGGAGAGACAAAGGAATTCAATTATTGTACATACAGTTGAATAATACACTCATCGTAAATGTGGATATTTAGCACCCTAACAACCGCTCATTCAGATTTACATATTTACGCTTGTATGTCTTTGTCGTCTCTCTCTGTTGAAATCACCCGATCAGTCTTCGGTCGAGTTTCCTAGACTACGTTACATGCAGAGCTGCAGGCGGTGCATGTCTAGTCTTCTTCTTCTTTGTTGAGTTTCAGAGGGTCTTATCATTTTCTGGTCTGGTAGAGTCTAACCATTTTACACATGTAGCCACAGCTCCACGCTTTCTGGTCTAGTAGTTTTTAACCATTTGTGACGTCCGGCTTACCATCCGTATACTGGTCTAATGTCAATTTCGTTAGGAGTCCTTTTATAAGGAAAGGGGTGTTCCATCCTTTTGGCATAATGTCTGTGCTCACATGGGCGTGGTTACTGACTGGGTAAAACTTTACATGAAAAATTATTCTCATTTACAAGGCAAAAATCACATTTCATCTTCTGACAGTTTCATATTTAATCATATACGTTTTACAACATTTTAGATGTAACTCTGACATATACATTGTGAAATCTCTTAAAGTTACGATGTTTCTGTTATAACGTCTTTAATGGTATCACAAAATCACAAATGATACAACATAATCATTGTTTGGATCCCCACCGACCATTTCCCACATTCTTTATGTTATGAGTATTGTTTCATTATCCACTTTTGGATGTTGAAGTTCTTTGGGCAAGAATCTCTCTATACCACTTGGACATTCCCGTTCTTGGATACTGAGAGTTAGAAACCATTTACGACTGGTTGTTAAGTCATAAAACCGACCCAACTTACCCCCTTCCTCCCTGGTGGGAGAGAGAGGGGGGGCTATCTTTGATCCTCACCCAGGAGGGAAAGTCATGACAATGCCCAATAGTCACCTTTCTCTGTTTGCAAACATTGCTGTACGAGGGCGATGCGCACAAGCTGGTGGCAGAACAAATGGGAGTTCTTGAACGCCAGCAAAAAATGCCTCTATTTACATGTTTCTTATGAGTGCATTTCACACTAATTTTGGATTACAAAGCTTGCATGAATGTCCCGCTTAATATAACATTTGTGTAGTCATTGCAAATCAACTGCATTTTACTTAAAAAACACTTCAACTTTTGGCTAGCTTTTGCTACACCCTATATCAATGAGGGTTAGCATTCTAGCTAACAACTGCTGCATCCAAAATAGTTATTTTGCTAAAGGTCACAACTAAATATAATCTTAGCGACTGTTCAAGCAAGAATCAAAACGTCATTGTAAGCATATGAGAACCCCTAAAATATTTTTTTTTTAGATTTTGTTGATGGCTTCCTTACTGTTGCAAGGAGTCACGCGCATCTGTGCATGACATCAGTGTGTTGTTTACTGGAAAAGGGCTTTTTTTTTGCTTTTTTTGTCTCCCCCTTGTGTACAAAGCCGGTAATACCGTAAATCCCGCTGTGAGCGAAGGACGGTACGATGATATGAAAATCTGGATACCGCTCAAACTTAGCGCGCCCACTCCGTCAACATTAGCAGGACAGAGAAACCAGACACATGCTCATTGCTCACTTTGAGCATGGAAATGATGGTATGAAATAAACCAAAACTTATTGTGAACAACGGTTCCACTCCGTGAATGAGAACGGTAAATTGCTGTAATTAATACATGCTTTAACAGAAATGAATGTAACCAAATGACAAGGGTTAATGGTAAATTGCCTGTTTTACTAACAGAAGGCTACCACATGGGCATTCATAAAAGTGTATTGCGGGCCGACACTGTATAGCCTAGAACAGGGGTTCCCAAAGTTTTTCACTCAGGCCCTCCTGTTCTATACATTTTGCCATGTCTAATGTCTATTCACGTGATATTTGAGTGACTCGAACATTACTACAGAATATATGGGCAACAAAACCTGTTAGCTGACATGGGCTAGTTGATCTGGACATTTCTGACAAGACTAGGATACTACTCTACTTTGCGGGGATAGGAGGGCGGCAGAACCAGACCAACCTTGTCGACTGCTGTTGAATAATTAATGAATAGTCAGACGCATCCAACCTTTTTTAAAAGAAGACCGATTTATTTATTTACTAGCAAGCAATGAAAATGTGCATTGAAGTCCTCTACACGCCCTAGCAGATTAGCTGCTGGAGCATCAGAGGACAGTTGGAAAGAGGAGATGTAGAATATTTAATAGACAGACAAGTTAGCAAATCAATTGCTTATAATCATTAGTGAACACTCCCGCTATTAGTTAAGGTTTATCTACATGAAAATAAAGTTCATGCAGAAAATAATGTCATCCTGAAATGAATGTAGGCCTGTTAAAACAGTTCTGAAGGTTATTTTATGTTCATGACAGTCTTCATCCACAACCGTCGGTTACACGGTTATTCAATTACCTTCACAGCTCTAATGTTAATGTGAGAGAGAGAGAGCAAAATGGCCTGGTTTCCCTATCGGCAAATTCACCTTACGTCACTCCCTCCCTCCCTCCCTCCCTCCCTCCCTCCCTCCCTCCCTCCCTCCCTCCCTCTCCCTTTGACTCGCTATCACTCTTTCCCTCTCCCGAATTCTCCCTCCCTCCCTCCCAACCCCTCTCCCCTCTCTCTCCCGAATTCTCTGTCTTTTTTGTAATTTGCTTCCTCTGTTTCTCTCCCTTTCTCCTTCTATATATGACAGGTTATTTATTTAGTGTTTGATGAACTACACACTCACTGTCGCACACACATACACACAGACCCACCCACCCAGACAGGTTGTTAATAGCTGCAGGGTCTGATAGCCATGTGGGCGTCTCAGTAGGTGTTTTATTTAGATGAAAGATCTCACTACCAACATCAGGCTGCTACTCTGACTTGTGACAGGTGTTTATATATGATGTGCACATTAACTCTTCAAACACTCTCTCTCTCCCTCTCTTTCTCTCGTTCACTCTCTCTCTCTCACTCTTTCTCTCTGTCTTTCTCTCCTTCTCTAGAACTCTCCTCACCCCCTATCTCTCTTCCTCTCTCTCTATCCCTCTCTCTGTTTTTCCCATAGGGATTTCCTCCAATCCGTTTGCGGCTGTGTTGCATCATGCCCATTTCTGATTGGGTTTCTGAAGTCTTAGACTATGGCGGTTTAGGAGACAGGTTTTAGAACCACAAGGAGAGGGAAGCTGAATCATATCCAGAGATGATATAGGTTACACCCTATTCCCTTTATAGTGCACTACGTTTGACCAGAGCCCTCATAAGGAGCACAGGGCTCTGGTCAAAAATAGTGCGCTATACAGGGAATAGGGTGTTAATTTGGACTCACATTCAGTCTGATTGGAATCAGAGGCTGCATGTACTGAAGAAGCAGCTGAAACAACAGAGAAATCAGTACTTTGAAGTGTAAATTCAACCCGTGATTTGAATTGAACCTAGTGATTTCAACCATTAACCTTCTATAGGCATATAAAGAGAGCAACCTGCTGAATTACCACCTAAAGCCTCCCTCCTTTCTTCTTTCCAATCTATCCCCCCCTTTTTTACCTTTCCCTCTTCCCTCCGTTTTAGTATTCCTTATTAATGAGTCGACTTCAATAGAGCCTAAGCCATTAATACTGCCAGAGTAGGGTTGAGTTTAAACTCCAGGTCAGGGAGGAGAGGAACAGAGAGAACGGGAAAGAAAAGGTGAAGCTTTCACTGTTATATCTTTCTTTTTACTTTCCTTTGATCTCAAAGTTCAGGCTGCATTGCATCAGTGGGTGCTGTAATAGCCAGGTAATCTCTCCTACTGATGGCTGAGTGCTATTGGTCCAGGGTGACCATCTGTTGAGTGAAAACCATGTACAGGAGCTGTCCAGGGTGCCGAACACGCTGACAGAAGTGCTGTCTACGGTCCTTATCACGCTGATCGAGGAGCTGTCTATAGTCTGATCACACTGACAGAGGAGCTGTCTATAGTCCTGATCACACTGACAGAGGAGCTGTCTATAGTCCTGATCATACTGATAGAGGAGCTGTCTATAGACTGATCACACTGACAGAGGAGCTGTCTATAGTCCTGATCACACTGACAGAGGAGCTGTCTATAGTCCTGATCACACTGACAGAGGAGCTGTCTATAGTCTGATCACACTGACAGAGGAGCTGTCTATAGTCTGATCACACTGACAGAGGAGCTGTCTATAGTCTGATCACACTGACAGAGGAGCTGTCTATAGTCTGATCACACTGACAGAGGAGCTGTCTATAGTCTGATCACACTGACAGAGGAGCTGTCTATAGTCTGATCACACTGACAGAGGAGCTGTCTATAGTCTGATCACACTGATAGAGGAGCTGTCTATAGTCTGATCACACTGACAGAGGAGCTGTCTATAGTCTGATCACACTGACAGAGGAGCTGTCTATAGTCTGATCACACTGACAGAGGAGCTGTCTATAGCCCTGACCACACTGACAGAGGAGCTGTCTATAGTCCTGATCACACTGACAGAGGAGCTGTCTATAGTCTGATCACACTGACAGAGGAGCTGTCTATAGTCTGATCACACTGACAGAGGAGCTGTCTATAGTCCTGATCACACTGACAGAGGAGCTGTCTATAGTCTGATCACACTGACAGAGGAGCTGTCTATAGTCTGATCACACTGACAGAGGAGCTGTCTATAGTCTGATCACACTGACAGAGGAGCTGTCTATAGTCTGATCACACTGACAGAGGAGCTGTCTATAGTCCTGATCATACTGACAGAGGAGCTGTCTATAGTCTGATCACACTGACAGAGGAGCTGTCTATAGTCTGATCACACTGACAGAGGAGCTGTCTATAGTCTGATCACACTGACAGAGGAGCTGTCTATAGTCTGATCACACTGACAGAGGAGCTGTCTATAGTCTGATCACACTGACAGAGGAGCTGTCTATAGTCTGATCACACTGACAGAGGAGCTGTCTATAGTCTGATCACACTGACAGAGGAGCTGTCCATAGCCCTGACCACACTGACAGAGATGACAGACCAGAATGTCACCACAGGAGTGAATAAAGATGCTATGGAAAGCAGGTGTCTCTCCGCACAGGCTAGACTGAGTGTGAAGTATAACGTGTGTGTGTGTTTGCATTGCCCATGTGTGTGTGTGTGTGTGTGTGTGTGTGTGTGTGTGTGTGTGTGTGTGTGTGTGTGTGTGTACGTCTGTATCAACAAGGACCATGCCAGCCAGAGACAGAGAGAAGGGTGGCATTTCAGGTGACATTAACTGGGTCATTGTTTACAATAACTACAGGCCTAACCTACTCAAACCCTGCTCAGCACGTCTGATGTTGTCTCCCTCTGGTTTCTGCTGAGGCACAACACCTCCCTCTCTATCTATATCTCCCTGTCTCAACACCTCCCTCACAACACCTCCCTCTCTCTCTACACCTCTCTCTCTCTACACCTCCCTCACAACACTTCCCTCTCTCTATACCTCCCTCTCTCTATACCTCCCTCTCTCTCTATATCTACCTCTCTCAACACCTCCCTCTCTACACCTCCCTCTCAACACCTCCCTCTCTCAACACCTCCCTCTCTCTCTCTATATCTCCCTCTCTCAACACCTCCCTCACAACACCTCCCTCTCTCTATACCTCCCTCTCTCTATACCTCCCTCTCTCTATATATCTACCTCTCTCAACACCTCCCTCTCAACACCTCCCTCTCTCATCACCTCCCTCTCAACACCTCCCTCTCTCTACACCTCCCTCTCTCTCTATATCTACCTCTGGTTTCTGCTGAGGCACAACACCTCCCTCTCTCTCCATATCTACCTCTCTCTACACCTCCCTCTCTCTCTACACCTCCCTCTCTCTACAAATCCCTCTCTCTCTACACCCCCTCTCTCTACACCTCTCTCTCTCTACACCTCCCTCTCTCTCTACACCCCTTCTCTCTACACCTCTCTCTCTCTACACCCCCCTCTCTCTACACCTCCCTCTCTCTACCCCTCCCTCTCTCTCTACACCTCCCTCTCTCTACACCTCCCTCTCTCTCTACATCTCCCTCTCTCTACCCTCCCTCTCTCTCTACACCTCCCTTTCTCTCTACACCTCCCTCTCTCTCCATATCTCCCTCTCTCAACACCTCTCTCAACACCTCCCTCTCAACACCTCCCTCTCTCTACACCTCCCTCTATCTACACCTCACTCTCTCTCCATATCTACCTCTCTCAACACCTCCCTCTCTCTACACCTCCCTCTCTCTACACCTCCCTCTCGCTCCATATCTACCTCTCTCAACACCTCCCTCTCTCTCTACACCTCCCTCTCTCTACAACTCCCTCTCTCTCTACACCCCCTCTCTCTACACCCCTTCTCTCTACACCTCTCTCTCTCTACACCTCCCTCTCTCTACACCTCCCTCTCTCTCTACATCTCCCTCTCTCTACACCTCCCTCTCTCTCTACACCTCCCTTTCTCTCTACACCTCCATCTCTCTACACCTCCCTCTCGCTCCATATCTACCTCTCTCAACACCTCCCTCTCTCTCTACACCTCCCTGTCTCTACAACTCCCTCTCTCTCTACACCCCCTCTCTCTACACCCCTTCTCTCTACACCTCTCTCTCTCCATATCTCCCTCTCTCAACACCTCTCTCAACACCTCCCTCTCTCTACACCTCCCTCTCTCTACACCTCACTCTCTCTCCATATCTACCTCTCTCAACACCTCCCTCTCTCAACACCTCCCTCTCTCTACACCTCCCTCTCTCTCTATATCTCCCTCTCTACACCTCCCTCTCAACACCTCACTCTCTCTCTACACCCCTCTCTCTCTACACCTCCCTCTCTCTCTACACCTCCCTCTCTCTCTACTCCTCCCCCTCTCTCTACACCTCACTCTCTCTCCATATCTACCTCTCTCAACACCTCCCTCTCTCAACACCTCCCTCTCTCTACACCTCCCTCTCTCTCTATATCTCCCTCTCTCAACACCTCCCTCTCAACACCTCCCTCTCTCTCTACACCCCTCTCTCTCTACACCTCCCTCTCTCTCTACACCTCCCTCTCTCTCTACACCTCTCTCTCTCTACACCTCCCTCACAACACTTCCCTCTCTCTATACCTCCCTCTCTCTATACCTCCCTCTCTCTCTATATCTCCTCTCTCAACACCTCCCTCTCTACACCTCCCTCTCAACACCTCCCTCTCTCAACACCTCCCTCTCTCTCTCTATATCTCCCTCTCTCAACACCTCCCTCACAACACCTCCCTCTCTCTATACCTCCCTCTCTCTATACCTCCCTCTCTCTATATATCTACCTCTCTCAACACCTCCCTCTCAACACCTCCCTCTCTCATCACCTCCCTCTCAACACCTCCCTCTCTCTACACCTCCCTCTCTCTCTATATCTACCTCTGGTTTCTGCTGAGGCACAACACCTCCCTCTCTCTCCATATCTACCTCTCTCTACACCTCCCTCTCTCTCTACACCTCCCTCTCTCTACAAATCCCTCTCTCTCTACACCCCCTCTCTCTACACCTCTCTCTCTCTACACCCCCCTCTCTCTACACCTCCCTCTCTCTACCCCTCCCTCTCTCTCTACACCTCCCTCTCTCTACACCTCCCTCTCTCTCTACATCTCCCTCTCTCTACACCTCCCTCTCTCTCTACACCTCCCTTTCTCTCTACACCTCCCTCTCTCTACACCTCCCTCTCTCTCTACACCCCTTCTCTCTACACCTCTCTCTCTACACCCCCCTCTCTCTACACCTCCCTCTCTCTACCCCTCCCTCTCTCTCTACACCTCCCTCTCTCTACACCTCCCTCTCTCTCTACACCTCCCTCTCTCTACACCTCCCTCTCTCTACCCCTCCCTCTCTCTCTACACCTCCCTCTCTCTACACCTCCCTCTCTCTCTACATCTCCCTCTCTCTACCCCTCCCTCTCTCTCTACACCTCCCTTTCTCTCTACACCTCCCTCTCTCTCCATATCTCCCTCTCTCAACACCTCTCTCAACACCTCCCTCTCAACACCTCCCTCTCTCTACACCTCCCTCTATCTACACCTCCCTCTCTCTCCATATCTACCTCTCTCAACACCTCCCTCTCTCTACAACTCCCTCTCTCTCTACACCCCCTCTCTCTACACCCCTTCTCTCTACACCTCTCTCTCTCTACACCTCCCTCTCTCTACACCTCCCTCTCTCTCTACACCTCCCTCTCTCTACACCTCCCTCTCTCTCTACACCTCCCTTTCTCTCTACACCTCCCTCTCTCTACACCTCCCTCTCGCTCCATATCTACCTCTCTCAACACCTCCCTCTCTCTCTACACCTCCCTGTCTCTACAACTCCCTCTCTCTCTACACCCCCTCTCTCTACACCCCTTCTCTCTACATCTCCCTCTCTCAACACCTCCCTCTCTCAACACCTCCCTCTCTCTACACCTCCCTCTCTCTCTATATCTCCCTCTCTCAACACCTCCCTCTCAACACCTCCCTCTCTCTCTACACCCCTCTCTCTCTACACCTCCCTCTCTCTACACCTCCCTCTCTCTCCATATCTCCCTCTCTCAACACCTCCCTCTCAACACCTCCCTCTCTCTCTACACCCCTCTCTCTCTACACCTCCCTCTCTCTCTACACCTCCCTCTCTCTCTACACCTCTCTCTCTACACCTCCCTCTCTCTCTACTCCTCCCTCTCTCTCTACACCTCCCTCTCTCTCTACACCCCCCTCTCTCTACACCTCCCTCTCTCTCTACACCTCCCTTTCTCTCTACACCTCCTTCTCTCTGTACACTCCCCTCTCCGTACACCTCTCTCTCTCTACACCTCCCTCTCTCTACACCCCCCTCTCCCTACACCCCCCTCTCTCCATAGCTCCCTCTCTCTACACCTCCCTCTCTCTCTATATACCTCCCTCTCTCTCTACTCCTCTCTCTCTCTCTACACATCCCTCTCTGTCTATACCTCCCTCTCTCTGTATACACCTCCCTCTGTCTACACCTCCCTCTCTCTCTACACGCCCTTCTCTCTACACCCCTCCCTCTCTCTCTACACCTCCCTTTCTCTCTACACTTCCCTCTCTCTACACCTCCCTCTCAACACCTCCCTCTCTCATCACCTCCCTCTCAACACCTCCCTCTCTCTACACCTCCCTCTCTCTCTATATCTACCTCTGGTTTCTGCTGAGGCACAACACCTCCCTCTCTCTCCATATATACCTCTCTCTACACCTCCCTCTCTCTCTACACCTCCCTCTCTCTACAACTCCCTCTCTCTCTACACCCCCTCTCTCTACACCTCCCTCTCTCTCTACACCCCTTCTCTCTACACCTCTCTCTCTCTACACCCCCCTCTCTCTACACCTCCCTCTCTCTACCCCTCCCTCTCTCTCTACACCTCCCTCTCTCTACACCTCCCTCTCTCTCTACATCTCCCTCTCTCTACACCTCCCTCTCTCTCTACACCTCCCTTTCTCTCTACACCTCCCTCTCTCTCCATATCTCCCTCTCTCAACACCTCTCTCAACACCTCCCTCTCAACACCTCCCTCTCTCTACACCTCCCTCTATCTACACCTCACTCTCTCTCCATATCTACCTCTCTCAACACCTCCCTCTCTCTACACCTCCCTCTCTCTACACCTCCCTCTCGCTCCATATCTACCTCTCTCAACACCTCATTCTCTCTCTACACCTCCCTCTCTCTACAACTCCCTCTCTCTCTACACCCCCTCTCTCTACACCCCTTCTCTCTACACCTCTCTCTCTCTACACCTCCCTCTCTCTACACCTCCCTCTCTCTCTACACCTCCCTCTCTCTACACCTCCCTCTCTCTCTACACCTCCCTTTCTCTCTACACCTCCCTCTCTCTACACCTCCCTCTCGCTCCATATCTACCTCTCTCAACACCTCCCTCTCTCTCTACACCTCCCTGTCTCTACAACTCCCTCTCTCTCTACACCCCCTCTCTCTACACCCCTTCTCTCTACAACTCTCTCTCTCCATATCTCCCTCTCTCAACACCTCTCTCAACACCTCCCTCTCTCTACACCTCCCTCTCTCTACACCTCACTCTCTCTCCATATCTACCTCTCTCAACACCTCCCTCTCTCAACACCTCCCTCTCTCTACACCTCCCTCTCTCTCTATATCTCCCTCTCTCAACACCTCCCTCTCAACACCTCCCTCTCTCTCTACACCCCTCTCTCTCTACACCTCCCTCTCTCTCTACACCTCCCTCTCTCTCTACTCCTCCCTCTCTCTCTACACCTCCCTCTCTCTCTACTCCTCCCTCTCTCTCTACACCTCCCTCTCTCTCTACACCTCCCCCTCTCTCTACACCTCCCTCTCTCTCTACACCTCCCTTTCTCTCTACACCTCCTTCTCTCTGTACACTCCCCTCTCCGTACACCTCTCTCTCTCTACACCTCCCTCTCTCTACACCCCCCTCTCCCTACACCCCCCTCTCTCCATAGCTCCCTCTCTCTACACCTCCCTCTCTCTCTATATACCTCCCTCTCTCTCTACTCCTCCCTCTCTCTCTACACATCCCTCTCTGTCTATACCTCCCTCTCTCTGTATACACCTCCCTCTGTCTACACCTCCCTCTCTCTCTACACGCCCTTCTCTCTACACCCCTCCCTCTCTCTCTACACCTCCCTTTCTCTCTACACTTCCCTCTCTCTACACCTCCCTCTCAACACCTCCCTCTCTCATCACCTCCCTCTCAACACCTCCCTCTCTCTACCCCTCCCTCTCTCTCTATATCTACCTCTGGTTTCTGCTGAGGCACAACACCTCCCTCTCTCTCCATATATACCTCTCTCTACACCTCCCTCTCTCTCTACACCTCCCTCTCTCTACAACTCCCTCTCTCTCTACACCCCCTCTCTCTACACCTCTCTCTCTCTACACTTCCCTCTCTCTCTACACCCCTTCTCTCTACACCTCTCTCTCTCTACACCCCCCTCTCTCTACACCTCCCTCTCTCTACCCCTCCCTCTCTCTCTACACCTCCCTCTCTCTACACCTCCCTCTCTCTCTACAGCTCCCTCTCTCTACACCTCCCTCTCTCTCTACACCTCCCTTTCTCTCTACACCTCCCTCTCTCTCCATATCTCCCTCTCTCAACACCTCTCTCAACACCTCTCTCAACACCTCCCTCTCTCTACACCTCCCTCTCGCTCCATATCTACCTCTCTCAACACCTCCCTCTCTCTCTACACCTCCCTCTCTCTACAACTCCCTCTCTCTCTACACCCCCTCTCTCTACACCCCTTCTCTCTACACCTCTCTCTCTCTACACCTCCCTCTCTCTACCCCTCCCTCTCTCTCTACACCTCCCTCTCTCTACACCTCCCTCTCTCTCTACACCTCCCTCTCTCTACACCTCCCTCTCCCTCTACACCTCCCTTTCTCTCTACACCTCCCTCTCTCTACACCTCCCTCTCGCTCCATATCTACCTCTCTCAACACCTCCCTCTCTCTCTACACCTCCCTCTCTCTACAACTCCCTCTCTCTCTACACCCCCTCTCTCTACACCCCTTCTCTCTACACCTCTCTCTCTCCATATCTCCCTCTCTCAACACCTCTCTCAACACCTCCCTCTCTCTACACCTCCCTCTCTCTACACCTCACTCTCTCTCTATATCTACCTCTCTCAACACCTCCCTCTCTCTACACCTCCCTCTCTCTACACCTCCCTCTCGCTCCATATCTACCTCTCTCAACACCTCCCTCTCTCTACACCTCCCTCTCTCTCTATATCTCCCTCTCTCAACACCTCCCTCTCAACACCTCCCTCTCTCTCTACACCCCTCTCTCTCTACACCTCCCTCTCTCTCTACACCTTCCTCTCTCTCTACTCCTCCCTCTCTCTCTACACCTCCCTCTCTCTCTACTCCTCCCTCTCTCTCTACACCTCCCTCTCTCTCTACACCCCCCTCTCTCTACACCTCCCTCTCTCTCTACACCTCCCTTTCTCTCTACACCTCCTTCTCTCTGTACACTCCCCTCTCTGTACACCTCTCTCTCTCTACACCTCCCTCTCTCTACACCCCCCTCTCCCTACACCCCCCTCTCTCTATAGCTCCCTCTCTCTACACCTCCCTCTCTCTCTATATACCTCCCTCTCTCTCTACTCCTCCCTCTCTCTCTACACATCCCTCTCTGTCTATACCTCCCTCTCTCTGTATACACCTCCCTCTGTCTACACCTCCCTCTCTCTCTACACGCCCTTCTCTCTACACCTCCCTCTCTCTCTACACCTCCCTTTCTCTCTACACTTCCCTCTCTCTACACCTCCCTCTCTCTACACCTCCCTCTCTCTGTCTACACCCCCCTCTCTCTACACCTCCCTCTCTCTCTACACCTCCCTCTCTCTCCATATCTCCCTCTCTCAACACCTCTCTCAACACCTCTCTCAACACCTCCCTCTCTCTACACCTCCCTCTCTCTACACCTCACTCTCTCTACACCTCCCTCTCTCTGTCTACACCCCCCTCTCTCTACACCTCCCTTTCTCTCTACACCTCCCTCTCTCTCTACACCTCCCTCTCTCTACACATCCCTCTCTCTACACCTCCCTCTCTCTGTCTACACCCCCCTCTCTCTACACCTCCCTTTCTCTCTACACCTCCCTCTCTCTACAACCCCCTCTCTCTACACCTCCCTCTCTCTACACCTCCCTCTCTCTACACATCCCTCTCTCTACACCTCCCTCTCTCTACACCTCCCTCTCTCTACACCTCCCTCTCTCAACACCTCCCTCTCTCTCTACACCTCCCTCTCTCTCTATACCTCCCTCTCTCTCTACACCTCCCTCTCTCTCTACACGCCCTTCTCTCTCTACACCCCCCTCTCTCTACACCTCCCTCTCTCTACACCTCCATCTCTCTCTACACCTCCCTCTCTCTCTACACCCCCCACTCTCTCTACACCCCCCTCTCTCTACACCCCCTCTCTCTACACCTCCCTCTCTCTACACCTCCCTCTCTCTACACCCCTCTCTCTCTACACCTCCCTCTCTCTACACCTCCCTCTCTCTACACCTCTCTCTCTCTCTACACCTCCCTCTCTCTCTACACCCCTTCTCTCTACACCTCCCTCTCTCTACACCTCCCTCTCTCTCTACACCTCTCTCTCTCTACACCTCCCTCTCTCTCCACACCTCTCTCTCTCTACACCTCCCTCTCTCTCTACACCTCTCTCTCTCTACACCCCTTCTCTCTACACCTCTCTCTCTCTACACCTCCCTCTCTCTCTACACCTCTCTCTCTACATCTCCCTCTCTCTACACCTCTCTCTCTCTACACCTCCCTCTCTCTCTACACCTCTCTCTCTACATCTCCCTCTCTCTACACCCCTTCTCTCTACACCTCCCTCTCTCTACACCTCCCTCTCTCTCTACACCTCTCTCTCTCTACACCTCCCTCTCTCTCTACACCTCTCTCTCTCTACACCCCTTCTCTCTACACCTCTCTCTCTCTACACCTCCCTCTCTCTCTACACCTCTCTCTACATCTCCCTCTCTCTACACCTCTCTCTCTCTACACCTCCCTCTCTCTCTACACCTCTCTCTCTACATCTCCCTCTCTCTACATCTCCCTCTCTCTACACCTCTCTCTCTCTACACCTCCCTCTCTCTCTACACCTCTCTCTCTACATCTCCCTCTCTCTACACCTCCCTCTCTCTCTACACCTCCCTCTCTCTCTACACCTCCCTCTCTCTCTACACCTCCCTCTCTCTCTACACCTCTCTCTCTACATCTCCCTCTCTCTACATCTCCCTCTCTCTACACCTCTCTCTCTCTACACCTCCCTCTCTCTCTACACCTCTCTCTCTACATCTCCCTCTCTCTACACCTCCCTCTCTCTCTACACCTCCCTCTCTCTCTACACCTCCCTCTCTCTCTACACCTCTCTCTCTCTACACCTCCCTCTCTCTCTACACCTCTCTCTCTACACCTCTCTCTCTACATCTCCCTCTCTCTACACCTCTCTCTCTACATCTCCCTCTCTCTACACCTCCCTCTCTCTCTACACCTCCCTCTCTCTCTACACCTCTCTCTCTCTACACCTCCCTCTCTCTCTACACCTCTCTCTCTACACCTCTCTCTCTACACCTCTCTCTCTCTACATCTCTCTCTCTCTACACCTCCCTCTCTATCACGCCCTTTACTATTCTCCTATTTTTTATAACATTCTACATTTCACTTTCCCCTTTAGTCTTCTCTTTCTTCTAAGTTTTAACTCCCTCTTTTTCTGTCTCTCTCGCTCTCTGTCTCTCTTTTCTCTCTCCATCTCTGTGGGTAGTAATATATTGTGACCTGTGTGAAGTGGCGGATCACAAGTCAACAAATAGAAAGGCCAGTACCACTCAGACTCAATTTATTAACAACCTATTATTGGATCATCTCCCCAATTCATGAATAATGTGTGTGTGTGTGTGTGTGTGTGTGTGTGTGTGTGTGTGTGTGTGTGTGTGTGTGTGTGTGTGTGTGTGTGTGTGTGTGTGTGTGGTGTGTGAGAGAGAGGTAGAGTACTTTCCCTTTTGTACTTTAACTATTTGCACATCATTACAACACTGTATATATAAATAATATGACATCTGAAATGCCTTTATTCTTTTGGAACTTTTGTGAGTGTGATGTTTACTGTTAATTTTACATTTAAAATGTTATTTTATTATCTATTTCACTTGCTTTGGCAATGTTAACTTATGTTTCCCATGCCAATAAAGCCTTTAACCTCTCTTGGGGAGGTTGGACGCTAGCTTGTGAAAAAGCAGAGCGCCAAATTCAAAACCACAAAATGTCATAATTCAAAGTTCTCAAACATACGACTATTTTACACCATTTTAAAGATACACGTCTCCTTAATGTAACCACATTGTCCCATTTCAAAAAGGCTTTACAGCGAAGCATAAAGTTAGATTATGTTAGGACAGTTCCAACACAAAAAAACCACACAGCCATTTT
Source organism: Salmo salar (assembly GCF_965601325.2). Classification (NCBI taxonomy): domain Eukaryota; kingdom Metazoa; phylum Chordata; class Actinopteri; order Salmoniformes; family Salmonidae; genus Salmo; species Salmo salar. The sequence continues at coordinate 29,998,290 of NC_138319.1, read as the reverse complement.
CCTAGCAAGGACAGGCGTCACAAAAACCAGAAAACCAGCTAAAATTATGCACTAACCTTTGACGATCTTCATCAGATGACACTCCTAGGACATCATGTTACACAATACATGCATTTTTTGTTCGATCAAGGTCATATTTATATCCAAAAACAGCATTTTACGTTGCCGCTTGAGGTTCCGAAAATATTTTGCCTCCAATACTGTCGGTGAATCAGCACAACAATTTACAAAAATACTCATCATAAACATTGATAAAATATTAAACTTGATTAAATATTAAACTTCAAAGAATTATAGATGAACATCTCCTTTATGCAACCGCTGTGACAGATTTCAAAAAAGCTTCACGGGGAAAGCACACTTTGCAATAATCTGAGTACTGCGCTCAGAAAAATACACTAGGCAATACAGATACCCGCCATTTTGGAGTCATCTAAAATCATAAATAGCATTAGAAATATTCACTTACCTTTGATGATCTTCATCAGAAGGCACTTCCAGGAATCCCAGGTCCACAATAAATGTTGTTTTGTTCGATAAAGTCCATAATTTATGTCCAAATAGCTCGTTGTTGTTTGCACATTCAGTAAGCTACTCCAAGTGTAGGAAGCGCGGCCAAAATGTCACGACGAAAAGTCAAAAAAAATTATATTTACATTTGTTCAAACATGTCAAACGTTGTATAGCATCAATCTTTAGGGCCTTTTTAACTTAGAACTTCAATAATATTCCAACCGGACGATTCCAGTGTCTTGAAAAACTTTTGGAATACAGCTACCCCAATGAACTCATGTGCTTTCCTGAGTCAACAACTTCCAACTTCCTCTGTTCGCTCTCTGTTCACCATAGACGCCTCAAACAACTTTCTAAAGACTGTTGACATCTAGTGGAAGCCTTAGGAAGTGCAAAATGAACCCTAAGTCACTGTGTGTTCGATAGGCAATGACTTGAAAGGACTACAAGCACCTGATTTCCCACTTCCTGGTTAGATTTTTCTCAGGTTTTTGCCTGCCATATGAGTTCTGTTATACGCACAGACATCATTCAAACAGTTTTAGAAACTTCAGAGTGTTTTCTATCCAGATCTACTAATAATATGCGTATTCCAGTTCCTGGGACCGAGTAGTAGGCTGTTTAATCTGCGTACATTTTTCGTCCGGCCGTGAAAATACTGCCCCCTACCCAAGAGAGGTTAAATTGAAATGGAATTGAGAGAGAGAGAGAGAGAGAGAGAGAGGTAAAGGGCACTGTGAGAGGGGAGAGAAACTCAAGGATAGACTGCTTTGTGTTCCTACAGAGAGAAAATAACAGATTTATGGAGTCTCACTTAGACTTAGAACATCCAATTTCAAAATGTTTCTATAAAAACAAGTGTGATTTTGAGTGTGAAACCTGAAAATACTATGAAAACTGAAAAAGTTTTCAAGTGCAACGTCAATAACGACGGTTTTGGGAAACAGTTCAGAGAGTTAACGATGCTCCTACGAAGGGTTTAACAATTAGCTTTGCCTTCAGATGCTTTTAGGAAACCGGGCTCAGGTCATTATCGCATTGCAGCGATAAAATACTGGTGCGACCAAATCATGTGCTGGTGCCATCAACTAGAGCCCTGATACATTTACATTTACATTTACGTCATTTAGCAGACGCTCTTATCCAGAGCGACTTAAAAATTGGTGCATTCACCTTATGATATCCAGTGGAACCTACTGTATGAGGGACAATGTTTCTTAAATGTGCTACTGAAACCAACACCTGTTTTGGCAGCTGTCTCTCTCATGGGAGCGTCTTCCCAGTCATCCAAAATAGGTTCTGTAATGGTTCCCAGAACATTCGTTAGGTCGCGGAAAATGTTGTCATAACACAAAAACTGTCCAGTCGTGGTGATGATTATAGAATGTTTGTATAAAACAAGAACGTTCCTAGAGTATTCTGTTCTTTAAATGTTCCCAGAATGTTTCATCAGGTTGTGGGATCAGTCTGGTGGGAACATTGTGGGGACATAACAAAAGACACATTCTGAAAAAAATGAAACTGTCCAGTTGTGCGGATGATTCTACAATGTTTATTTTTAGGGTGCAAAAAACACTCACCTGATGTTACAAAAACATTTCCGGAACACATTTTGTCTGTTCTTTAAAGATTCCCAGAATCTTTCATTAGGTTGTAGGAACAGTCTGGTGGGAACATTGTGGGGACATCACAAAAGGATTTTCCTTCTTCCTCACGTGTTGAAAGTCTTATCAAATGTGATTTTAGTTGGATATAGCTTCCTGTAAATAACATGCTTAATGTAAATAACACGCTTCCTGTAAATAACATGCTTTCTGTAAATAACATGCTTCCTGTAAATAACACGCCTACTGTAAATAACATGCTTTCTGTAAATAACATGCTTCCTGTAAATAACATGCTTCCTGTAAATAACATGCTTTCTGTAAATAACATGCTTCCTGTAAATAACACACTTCCTGTAAATAACATGCTTTCTGTAAATAACATGCTTCCTGTAAATAACATGCTTCCTGTAAGTAACATGCTTCCTATAAATAACATGCTTCCTGTAAGTAACATGCTTCCTGTAAATAACATGCTTCCTGTAAATAACACGCTTCCTATAAATAACATGCTTCCTGTAAGTAACATGCTTCCTGTCAGTAACATGCTTCCTGTAAGTAACATGCTTCTTAAATGCAGACTCAGAAACATCAAACTAAAGAAGATCTTTTTTTTTAACCTTTTCTCAATTTCAAAATCACATTCCATAAGACTGAAGAAAGAAAATCATAAAATACAGTGTTACAAATACACAGCATATATAGAGGATGGGACATTTTTTAACTGTTCTGTGTCCTGTGTCCTGTGTTCTGTGTCCTGATATTTTCTCCTACAGTTATCTCCTGGTGGTACAGAGGGTTAATGATCTGGCTACAGAACCAAACATTGCAGGTTCAAACCCCACAAGGGCAAATTGTTTACATATGAAGTATACAACAATATAGTTGTGTTTTTATGGTTAAATGCTGTTCTAATGTCCTGTGAATTAAGTTAAAATGCCTTGTCTCACCAACAGTGCAGTTCTCAAATGTGAATTGCCATTATATCTGCAGAGAAACACAATGAAGATGTATTCCAATCTGCTTTGAGGCAGCTACAAATGTGCATGCTGAGAATGTTGTGGAAATATTTTCCAAATGTACTGAGGACCTCAAAGACAAGGTAAAATGTATGGAAATGTCTGCTGTATCCAAAACCAACTTATTGCAGCATTACTGCAAAAATGGACGAAG
>NC_138319.1:29987500-29990000 GCF_965601325.2 Salmo salar | reverse complement strand
TGCCTGCAATGACAACAAGCTCAGTCCGATGATGCTGTGACACACCGCCCCAGACCATGACGGACCCTCCACCTCCAAATCGATCCCGCTCCAGAATACAGGCCTCGGTGTAATGCTCATTCCTTCGACGATAAACGCGAATCCGACCATCACCCCTGGTGAGACAAAACCGCGAATCGTCAGTGAAGAGCACTTTTTGCCAGTCCTGTCTGGTCCAGCGACGGTGGGTTTGTGCCTATTAAGCGACGTTGTTGCCGGTGATGTCTGGTGAGGACCTGCCTTACAACAGGCCTACAAGCCCTCAGTCCAGCCTCTCTCAGCCTATTGCGGACAGTCTGAGCACCAATGGAGGGATTGTGCGTTCCTGGTGTAACTCGAGCAGTTGTTGTTGCCATCCTGTAACTGTCCCGTGGGTGTGATATTCGGATGTACCGATCCGGTGCAGGTGTTGTTACACGTGGTCTGCCACTGCGAGGACGATCAGCTGTCCGTCCTGTCTCCCTGTAGCGCTGTCTTAGGCGTCTCACAGTACGGACTTTGCAATTTATTGCCCTGGCCACATCTGCAGTCCTCATGCCTCCTTGCAGCATGCCTATGGCACGTTCACGCAGATGAGCAGGGACACTGGGCATATTTCTTTTGGTGTTTTTCAGAGTCAGTAGAAAGGCCTCTTTAGTGTCCTAAGTTTTCATAACTGTGACCTTAATTGCCTACTGTAAGCTGTTAGTGTCTTACCGACCATTCCACAGGTGCATGTTCATTAATTGTTTATGGTTAATTGAACAAGCATGGGAAACATCGTTTAAACCCTTTACAATGAAGTTATTTGGATTTTTAAGAATTAATTTTTAAAAACAGGGTCCTGAAAAAGGGACGTTTCTTTTTTTGCTGAGTTTATGTACGTGCCTGTGTGCATAATAAACAGTAACAATAGCACCGTGAACTTTTCCAGACACTGTGTGTAATAGGGCACCGGTAATCCACTAGGATTTCCACTAAGGACATCATCAGCCAAAAGTTCATTAAGTTGATAATCAGTATACAGTATCAACACATTCATATAGTCTCATTCTCCATACACTTCCACAAGCTAATAAAGGTCTGTGAAGTCACAGAGGGTGCCGTATTTACACACACACACACACACACACACACACACACACACACACACACACACACACACACACACACACACACACACACACACACACACACACACACCTCTTTGTAAAGAAGAAAGGACCCAGAGCAGTCCTGAGGGGGATTTGTAGCTTAATTAGTCAGACATTGTGGTGTGAACTGTTGAAGAGAAGGTTTAAGGGTCTAGTATTGAAGAGATGGAAGCTGAAACACTACTGGATGTCATCTGGCTAAAGCTCAAAGGGCCCAGAGAGAGAGAGAGAGAGAGAGTTTGTTATATGTTTGAATCTACATTATTCCCAGGGGATAGTGAGATCAAAGTGACTGGGATACAGGCAGGGCTGAAAAATTATTTTTTTGGTTTACAAATTGACCTCAAAAAGCCCAACAGATATAATGTTTGACTAAAACATCATCTTTTCAAACTTTGCTTCCATTTGTATATGATTTCATGTCTCTCTATTATGGGAATACTTGGGAACAGATTTACAAAATTAAAATCACTTGGAGCTGATTTCCTGGTGTTTTTATAGTCTTTTATGTCCAACAATGAAAATTATGGACTGTTGTTTCTCTTTCCTTATTTGAGCTGTTCTTGCCATAATATGGACTTGGTATTTTACCAAATAGGGCTATCTTCTGTGTACCACCCCTACCTTGTCACAACATAACTGATTGGCTCAAACACATTAAGAAGGAAAGAAATTCCACAAATGAACAAGGCACACGTGTTAATTGAAATGCATTCCAGGTGACTACCTCATGAAGCTGGTTGAGAGAATGCCAAGAGTGTGCAAGCTGTCATCAAGGCAAAGGGTGGCTACTTTGAAGAATCTCAAATATAAAATACATTTTTATTTGTTTAACACTTTTTTGGTTACTACATGATTCCATGTGTGTTGTTTCATAGTTTTGATGTCTTCCGTATTATTCTACAATGTAGAAAATATTTAAAAAATAAAGAATAACCCTGGAATGAATAGGTGTGTCAAAACTTTTGACTGATACTGTATAATATGTATATATATATGTGATCATACTTGATTACTTTTATTCACAAATGCGAGTGAAATGGGGGGGCTGGTACAATGGGAGGCTGGTGAAATGGACATCTTACTCTCCAATGCCAAAATCTACCCGCGTGTGGCTGTTGGCGGGTGTTCATTTTATGCCCTGGATACAGGGATGCTGTTGAAGGGCAAGTTAGGAATGTATATGATAAACCATGCAAACACACCTTTACACACACACTCACACACATTCATACACACACACACACACTAGGGTCTGTATGTAATGGTGTATTAATGTAATCTAATGACCACTTTGAGCTCTGCAGGAGAAAATCAATCAGTCAAGA
>NC_138319.1:29905000-29982500 GCF_965601325.2 Salmo salar | reverse complement strand
CTGAGAGGCAGCCCGCCCAAAAATATTTTGGTGGGGGGGGGCACACGGGGAGATTGGCAGAGACCTGAGCCAACTCCCCGTGCTTACCGTGGGGAGCGAGTGACGAAGCAAGCACCTTGTTATGTTGTGATACGCACTGTGTCACCAGTGCTCATTCACAGCCCGGTGCAATCTGTGCCCGCGCCCCGCATTTGCCGAGCTAGGTTGAGCATTCAGCCAGGAAGGGTGGTGCCAGCTCAGCGCTCCTGGTCTCCAGTTCGCCTTCTAGGTCCAGGATATCCTGCACCGGCGCTGCACACTGTGTCGCCAGTGCGTATTCACAGCCCAGTTCGTCCTGTGCCAGCTCCCCGCGTTTGCCGGGCGAAAGTAAGCATCCAGCCAGGACCGGTTGTGCCAGCTATACGCTCTAGACCTCCGGTGTGCCTCCATGGCCCAGTATATCCTGTGCCTGCCCCACGTACCCGGCCTCCAGTGAGTCTATCCAGCCTGGTACGCCCTGTGCCTGCTCCCCGCACTTGCCCTGAGGTGTGTGTCACCAGTCTGGCGCCACCTGTGCCAGCCCCACGCATCAGGCCTCCAGTGCGCCTGCCCAGTCCGGGGTGTCCTGTTCCTGCTCCCCGCACTCGCCCTGAGGTGCGTGTTACTAGTCTGGCGCCACCTATGCTAGCCCCACACATCAGGCCTCCAGTGTGCATTCCCAGTCCAGAGCTTCCGGCGACAGTTCCCAGTCCAGAGCTTCCGGCGACAGTTCCCAGTCCAGAGCTTCCGGTGACAGTTCCCAGTCCAGAGCTTCCGGCGACGGCCTACAGTCCAGAACCTCCGGCGACGGCCTACAGTCCGGAACCTCCGGCGACGGCCTGCAGTCCGGAACCTCGTGAGACGGTCTGCAGTCCGGAGTCTTCAGCGACGGTCTGCTGTCCGGAGTCTTCAGCGGCGGTCTGCAGTCCGGAGTCTTCAGCGGCGGTCTGCAGTCTAGAACCTCCGGTGACGATCCACGGTCCGGTGATGCAAAAGCGGAGGGATCAGCTGGCGGGGCGGGGGTTATGCCCCGAACCAGAGCCGCCTCCTCTACTGGAGGATTCACTGGATGATAAGGTTCTGTGTACTGCTCCAGAGCCGCCATAGACACTTGTTACCCTCCCTACCCTCCCTTTTTTTTATTATTTTTTTTTTATTTTTTTTTTTTTAGTTGCATTCGGAGTCTGCACCTTTGGGGGTGGGGTACGTCCTGACCATGGTAAGCTGTTATTTTCTATGGTAGAGTAGGTCAGGGCATGACAGGGGGGGTTTCTAGTTTAGTTTTTCTATGTTGTTATGTTCTAGTTTTTTGTATTTCTATGTTGGTTTTGTTTGGGATGATCTCCTCTTAGAGGCAGCTGGTCCTCGTTGTCTCTAATTGGAGATCATACTTAAGTAGGTGTTTTTTCCACCTGGGTTTGTGAGAGATTCATTTTGAGTTGTGTATGTTTCACAGTGTAAATAAAATGTGGAACGACACACACGCTGCACTTTGGTCCGCTTCTTCCTATGACAACCGTGACAATAACAAACAAAAACAGCAAAAACATATACACGATCAAATACAAATCTTAGAATCAACTATTAAAGACTAACCAAAAGCCATTGGATTCTCCAATTACATTGAATGTACTACAGGACAAAATACAACCCTCCAACCCAAAATGGCCTGTGGTGTTGATGGTATCCTCACTGAAATGATAAAATATACAGACCACAAATTCCAATTGGCTATACTTAAACATCATCCTCAGCTCTGGTATCGTCCCCAATATTTGGAACCAAGGACTGATTACCCCAATCCACAAAAGTGGAGACAAATTTGACCCCAATAACTACCGTGGGATACGCGTCAACAGCAACCTTGGGAAAATCCTCTGCATTATCATTAAAAGCAGACTCGTACATTTCCTCAGTGAAAACAACGTTCAGAGCAAATGTCAAATTGGCTTTTTACCGAATTACCGTACGACAGACCACATATTCCCCCTGCACACCCTAATCGACAAACAAACCAAAACAAAGGCAAAGTCTTCTTTGTTGATTTCAAAAAAGCTTTTGACTCTATTTGGCATGAGAGTCTGCTATACAAATTAAAGGAAAGTGTTGTTGGGGAAAAACATACACCATTTAAAATCCATCTACACAAACAACACGTGCGCGGAAAAAAACCACACACATTTATTTCCACAGGCCCGTGGGGTGAGACAGGGATGCAGCTTAAGTCCCACCCTCTTCAACATACATATCAACAATTGACAAGGGCACTAGAACAGTCTGCAGCACCCAGCCTCAACACCCTAGAATCTGAAGTCAAATGTCTACTGTTTGCTGATGGTTTGGTGCTTCTGTCACCAACCAAGGAGGACCTACAGCAGCACCAAGATCTTCTGCACAGATTCTGTCACACCTGGACCCTGACAGTAAATCTCAGTAAAACAAAAATAATGGTGTTCTGAAAAAGGTCCAGTCGCCAGCACCACAAATGCAAATTCCATCTAGACGCCGTTGTCCTATAGTACACAAAAAACTATACATACCTTGGCCTAAACATCAACGCCACAGGTAACTTCCACAAAGCTTTGAACGCGCTGAGAGACAAGCCAAGAAGGGTCTTCTATGCCATCAAAAGGAACATAAAATTAGACATACCAATTAGGATCTGGCAAAAAATACTTGAATCAGTTATAGAACCCATTGCCCTTTGTGGTTGTGAGGTCTGGGGTCCGCTCACCAACCAAGAATTCACAAAATGGGACCAACACCAAATTGAGACACTGCATGCAGAATTCTGCAAAAATATCCTGTGTACAACGTAAACACCAAATAATGCATCCAGAGCAGAATTAGGTCGATAACCGCTAATTATCAAAATCCAGAAAAGAGACAATAAATTCCACAACTACCTAAAAGGAAACGATTCCTAAACCTTCCATAACAAAGCCATCACCTACAGAGAGATTATCCTGGAGAAGAGTCCCCTAAGCAAGCTGGTCCTGGGGCTCTGTTCACAAACACAAACAGACCCCACAGAGTCCCAGGACAGCAACACAATTAGACCCAACCAAATCATGAGAAAACAAAAAGATAATTACTTGACACATTGGAAAGAACTAACAAAAAAACAGAGCAAACTAGAATGCTATTTGGCCCTAAAAAGAGAGTACACAGTGGCATAATGTTACGGCTTGGTAATCGTGGAGGAGGAATGAGGCGCAGGAAGCAGTGAACACAGGGTAGTGGTGTTTTTAATATACACTCACACAAAAACAAATGTTCCCACACACAGGGGAGAAAATACATACGGCGTCCAACAACGTCGACACGAACACAAGCCGTCTGACAAGGAACAATCATTAATCCCACATGAACAGGAGCGGGCCAGCTAAACTAAATAGCCCCTCTAATGGCTAATTGACCACAGGTGTCACAAAATAAAAAAAGGGAAAAGCAAAAGGGAATCGGTGGCAGCAAATAGGCCGGTGACGACGACCGCCGAACGCCACCCGAGCAGGAGGGGGCGCCACCGTCGGTGGGAATCGTGACAGTACCCCCCTCCTGACGCGCGGCTCCCGCAGCGCGCCGACACCGGCCTCGAGGTCGACCCGGAGGGCGAGGCGCAGGGCGATCCGGACGGAGGTGGTGGAACTCCCTCAACATAGATGGGTCCAGGACGTCCGCCACCGGCACCCAGCACCTCTCCTCCGGGCCATACCCCTCCCAGTCCACGAGGTACTGTAGGCCCCTCGCTCGGCGTCTCGAGTCCAGAATGGCCCGTACGCTGTACGCCGGGGACCCCCGATGTCCAGTGGGGGCGGAGGGACCGCCGGCACCTCATCTTTGTGAAGGGGACCAGCTACCACCGGCCTGAGGAGAGACACATGAAACGAGGGGTTAATACGGTAATAGGAAGGGAGTTGCAACCGATAACACACCTCGTTTATCCTCCTCAGGACTTTGAAGGGCCCCACACACTGCGGCCCCAGCTTCCGGCAGGGCACGTGGAGGGGCAGGTTCCGGGTCGAGAGCCAGACCCTGTCTCCCGGTGCGAACACGGGCGCCTCACTGCGGTGGCGGTCAGCACTCCTCTTCTGCCGCGCACTGGCCTCCTTTAGTGAGTCCTGGACGGCTCTCCAGGTCTCCTTGGAGTGCTGGACCCAGTCCTCCACCGCAGGAGCCTCGGTCTGACTCCGGTGCCATGGTGCCAGGACCGGCTGGTAACCTAACACACACTGAAAGGGTGATATGTTAGTAGAGGAGTGGCGAAGTGAGTTCTGGGCTAACTCAGCCCAGGGAATATACCTCGCCCACTCCCCTGGCCGGTCCTGGCAATACGACCTCAGGAACCTGCCCACCTCCTGGTTCACCCTCTCCGCCTGCCCATTGCTCTCGGGGGGATAACCGGAGGTCAAACTGACCGAGACCCCCAGCCGCTCCATAAACGCTCTCCAGACCCTGGATGTGAACTGGGAACCTCGATCAGAGACAATGTCCTCCGGCACCCCGTAGTGCCGGAAGACGTGGGTAAATAGGGCCTCCGCAGTCTGCAGGGCCGTAGGGAGACCGGGCAATGGGAGGAGACGGCAGGACTTAGAGAACCGATCCACAACCACCAGAATCGCCGTGTTCCCCTGAGAGGGGGGAAGATCTGTCAGGAAGTCAATGGACAGGTGCAACCATGGTCGTTGTGGAACGGGGAGGGCCTGTAACTTCCCTCTTGGTAGATGCCTAGGAGCCTTACTCTGGGCACACACCGAACAGGAAGAGACATAGGACCTCACGTCCTTAGCTAAGGTGGGCCACCAGTACTTCCCCCCTAGACTCCCCACTGTCCTCGCCTCACCAGGATGACCCGCAGTAGGTAGCGTGTGCGCCCACCGAATCAAACGTTCACGAACACCGAGCGGCACATACATGCACCCCACGGGCACCTGCGCAGGCGCAGGTTCCAACACCAATGCCCGCTCGATGTCCGCGTCCACCTCCCATACCACAGGTGCCACCAGCCTAGACGCTGGAATGATGGGAGTTGGATCGATGGGCCGGTCCTCCGTGTCATAGAGACGGGACAGCGCGTCGGCCTTAGTATTCAGGGAACCCGGTCTATAGGAGATGGTAAACCTAAACCGGGCGAAGTACATGGCCCACCTCGCCTGACGTGGATTCAGTCTCCTCGCTGCCCGGATGTACTCCAGGTTTCGGTGGTCGGTCCAGATGAGAAAGGGGTGTTTAGCCCCCTCAAGCCAGTGCCGCCACACCCTCAGAGCTTTAACCACTGCTAGCAACTCCCTGTCCCCCACATCGTAGTTACGCTCCGCCGAACTGAGCTTCTTCGAAAAGAAAGCGCAGGGGCGGAGTTTCAATGGCGCACCCGAGCGCTGTGATAGCACGGCACCCACCTCAGCCTCGGATGCGTCCACTTCCACTACGAACGCTAAAGACGGGTCCGGGTGCGCCAACACGGGTGCGTCGGTGAACAGCGTCTTCAACTTCTTGAAGGCTCCGTCCGCCTCCGTCGACCATCGCAAACGGACCGGCCCCCCCTTCAGCAGTGAGGTAATGGGAGCCGCTACCTGGCCAAAACCCCGGATAAACCTCCGGTAGTAATTGGAAAAGCCTAAAAACCGCTGCACCTCCTTCACCGTGGTTGGAGTCGGCCAATTTCCACAGCCTTAACGCGGTCACACTCCATCACCACCCCCGTGGTTGAAATGCGATAACCCAGAAAGGAGACGGCTCGTTTGGAAAACTCACACTTCTCAGCCTTAACGTATAGGTCATGCTCCAGCAGTCTACCAAGCACCTTGCGCACCAGGGACACATGCGCGGAGCGGGTGGCGGAATATATCAGAATGTCATCGATATAGACAATCACGCCCTGCCCGTGCAGGTCCCTGAGAATCTCGTCAACAAAGGATTGAAAGACGGCTGGAGCATTTTTCAAACCATACGGCATGAAGAGGTACTCATAATGGCCCGATGTGGTACTAAAGGCGGTTTTCCACTCGTCTCCCTTCTTGATACGCACCAGATTATACGCGCTCCTGAGATCCAGTTTTGTGAAGAACTGTGCTCCGTGAAATGATTCCACCGCCGTAGCGATGAGAGGTAGTGGGTAACTAAACCCCACCGTAATAGCTTTTAGACCTCGGTAATCAATGCACGGACGCAGACCTCCCTTCTTTTTCTTCACAAAAAAGAAACTCGAGGAAGCGGGTGAGATGGAGGGCCGAATGTACCCCTGTCCCAGGGATTCCGTGACATATGTCTCCATAGCCGCCGTCTCCTCCTGTGACAAGGGGTACACGTGACTCCTGGGAAGCGCAGCGTTAACCTGGAGATCTATCGCACAATCCCCCTGTCGATGAGGTGGTAATTTAGTCGCCCTCTTTTTACAAAAGGCGATTGCCAAATCGGCGTATTCAGGGGGAATGCGCACGGTGGACACCTGGTCTGGACTTTCCACCGACGTAGCACCTATGGAAACTCCTAGACACCTACCTGAACACTCCTCTGACCACCGCTGGAGAACCCCCTGTTTCCACGAAATACGGGGATTGTGACCAGCCAGCCAGGGGACCCCCAGCACCACCGGAAACGCAGGCGAATCAATAAGGAAAAAACTAATGCGTTCCTTATGATTCCCCTGCGTTACCATGTCCAGTGGCACCGTAGACTCCCTGACTAGCCCTGACCCTAATGGTCGGCTATCTAGGGAGTGCACGGGGAAAGGGGAATCTATCGGCACCCGCGGAATGCCCAGCTTAATGGCAAGTCCACGGTCCATAAAATTCCCAGCTGCGCCTGAATCGACTAGCGCCCTATGCTGGGAAGAGGGAAAAAATTTAGTAAACAAAACAGGTAAAAACACATGACCAACAGGGGGTTCTGGGTGAATCTGGTGCTGACTCACCTGAGGTGACCGAGAAGTGTTCTGCCTACCATCTCGACTCCCAGACTGGCTCCTCCAGCACCGGTCGGCCGTGTGTCCTCTGACGGTGGCCAGGTACAGCTCAAGCTGGAGCAAAAACCCCTGGCACCCAGCCGCCGCCCCATCGTACTCCCTCGGGAGCGCCAGACGAAGCGCGCCAGAGCCAGACGTCATGGGAGGCGAAGATGGCTGTATCGGGGGAGGTGGAGGTGGAGAGAGGATACCACTTCTTTCCCATCGGTCCATCCTCTCCATCATCTGGTCCATTGCCGATCCGATGCGATGGAGGACTGTCGTGTGGTGGAGTACGCATTCCTCCATCGAGGGCAGAGGAGTGGCCGCTGCTCCCGCTGATTCCATGCCTTCTATCGGGGTGTGGGATTCTGTTACGGCTTGGTAATCGTGGAGGAGGAATGAGGCGCAGGAAGCAGCGAACACAGGGTAGTGGTGTTTTTAATATACATTCACACAAAAACAAATGTTCCCACACACAGGGGAGAAAATACATACGGCGTCCAACAACGTCGACACGAACACAAGCCGTCTGACAAGGAACAATCATTAATCCCACATGAACAGGAGCGGGCCAGCTAAACTAAATAGCCCCTCTAATGGCTAATTGACCACAGGTGTCACAAAATAAAAAAAGGGAAAAGCAAAAGGGAATCGGTGGCAGCTAATAGGCCGGTGACGACGACCGCCGAGCGCCACCCGAGCAGGAGGGGGCGCCACCGTCGGTGGGAATCGTGACACATAATACCTGACCACTGTGACTGACCCAAACTTAAGCAAAGCTTTGACTCTGTACAGACTCAGTGAGCATAGCCTTGCTATTGTGAAAGGTCACTGTAGGCAGACCTGGCTCTGAAGAGAAGACAGACTATGTGCATACTGCCCACAAAATTAGGTGGAAACTGAGCTGCACTTCCTAACCTCCTGCCAAATGTATACCCATATTAGAGACATATATTTCCCTCAGATTACGCAGATCCACAAAGAATTAGAAAACAAACCAAATTTTGATAAACTCCCATATCTACTGGGTGAAATACCACAGTGTGCATCACAGCAGCAAGATTTGTTACCTGTTGCCACAAGAAAAGGGCAACCAGTGAATAATTTATTTTCCCTTTTGTACTTTAACTATTTGCACAATGTATATAGACATAATATGACATTTGAAATGTCTTTATTCTGTTGGAACGTCTGTGAGTGTAATGTTTACTGTTCATTTGTATTGTTTATTTCACTTTTGTTTATTATCTACTTCACTTGCTTTGGCAATGTTAGCATATGTTTCCCATGCCAATAAAACCTTTAAATTGAATTGAAATGTAATTGAATTGATAGAGAGAGAGAGAGAGAGAGAGAGAGAGAGAGAGAGAGAGAGAGAGAGAGAGAGAGAGAGAGAGAGAGAGAGAGAGAGAGAGAAGGAGGGATGAAGAGAGAGAAACTCTTGGCTCGTACAATGGCAAGCTCAGTAATGCTGCACCTTGAGACACATCAGATAGCAACTATCACACACTTACACACTCTCTCTCGCACACACACACACACACACACTCACATACACACAGTTGCACACACGCTCTCACACACACATACACATTGTCGTCAAAGTTGTCCCCTCATTAGTTCTGTCACGGCGAGAGACGCTGAAGGCACCCTGATAATTAGAGAAAAAGAGAGACGGAGAGAAAGAGGGAGGGAGAAAAGAGAGGGAGAGAGAAAAGATGGAGAAAGAAAAGAGAAAGAGGGAAAGAGAGAGAGGCGTCAAGAGAGAGGGAGAGAGAGACAGAGAGAGAGGGAGAGGGAGAGAGAGACAGAGAGAGAGGGAGAGGGAGAGAGAGACAGAGAGAAAGGGAGAGGTAAAGTGTGTGTAATTTTGTAAATTAGCAGCAGTGCCATGGCTGAGCTCTCTGTGAGACCAACCTCAGGCTTCCTTCCTCTCCTTGTATTAATGAATGAGGGAACAGAGATAGAGGGCTAGAGAACAAAATAAAGAGAGAATTAAAGGAATGGTACAGAGCCCCTACCAGAGGAAAAATAGCAGGTCAAGTCATGTTGTTTCAGATTGAACTAATTGTAATATTAATCAACTTTCTCTGTCACTTCTTTCACACTTAACTGACTATGGTTGTTCAGTTGAACCAAAGAAAACTAGGTGCTGTTGAATTGGAGCGCAAGACACTAGCTACGCATGTTGATTACAAGATGGCGCCGATAGAAATGGTCGCCTGGTTCCTGGCTCCTAAGCAACTTTGCAGAATGTATATATTTTTATGTTATTTCTCACATTATTAGCTCACAATGTTTTTTTAATTATTACATACAGTCAAAACATAACTTTTGGATATCAGAGCAGCAGTAACTGGCATATTACTACATTACAGCTATATTACTCGCTAATGTGCAGTCGTTGGGACAATAAAGTAGACAAGCTCAGGGCGAGGATCTCCTTCCAGAGAAACATCAGGGATTGTAACATACTCTGTTTCACAGAATCATGGCTCTCTCCAGATGTTCCCGTCCTCGTACTGTCCCCGTCCATACAGCCAGCTGAGTTCTCAGTACATCGCGCAGACAGGAATAAAGAACTCAACAGGAAAAAGAAAGGCACAGGTGTTTGTTTCATGATTAACTAATCATGGTGTGATTGTGGTAACGTACAGGAACTCAAGTCCTTTTGTTCACCCAACCTAGAATACCTCACAATCAAATGCCGACCGCATTACCTCCTGAGAGAATTATCTTCAGTCGTCGTCACAGCCGTGTATATTCCCCCTCAAGCCAATACCACGACAGCGCTCAAGGAACTATGCTAGACTTTATGCAAACTGGAAACCGCATAGCCTGAGGCCGCATTTATTGTAGCTGGGGACTTTAAAAAAGAAAATCTGAGGAAAACTAAACCAAAGTTTTACCATCACATTGATTGTAGTACTCGCTCTTATAAAACAGTTGATCACTTTCTTTCTTGCATGGAATAGCCTTAATTTCTCAGAACAAGAATAGACTGACACATTTCAGAGGAAAGGTCTTTGTTTCTGGCCATTTTGAGCCTGTAATCGAATCCACAAATGCTGATGCTCCAGATACTCAACTAGTCTAAAGAAGGACAGTTTTCTTGCTTCTTTATCAGCACAACAGCATTCAGCTGAGCTAACGTAATTGCAAAAGGGTTTTTTAATGATCAATTAGCCTTTTAAAATTATAAACTTGAATTAGCTAACACAACATGCCATTGGAACACAGGAGTGATAGTTGCTGATAATGGGCCTCTGTACGCCTATGTAGATATTCCATTAAAAATCTGCCGTTTCCAGCTACAATAGTCATTTACAACATTAACAATGTCTGCACTGTATTGTGATCAATTTGATGTTATTTTAATGGACAAAATCTTTTGCTTTTCTTTGAAAAACAAGGACATTTCTAAGTGACCCCAAACTTTTGAACAGTAGTGTAGACACTGGTCACTTTAGTAATGTTTGCATACCTTTTTACCCATTTCATATGTATATCCTGTATTCTAGTCAAGGCCTATCCTATTTAATTATTGGTGTACATACAGTGCATTCGGAAAGTATTCAGACCCCTTGACTTATTCTACATTTTGTTATGGTACGGTCTTAATGGCCAAAATGTCTTCAATCTAAACACAATACCCCATAATGACATCACAATACCCCATAATGACATCACAATACCCCATAATGACATCACAATACCCCATAATGACAAAGCGAAAACAGGTATTTAGAAATACCTTATTTACATAAATATTGAGACACTTTGCTGTGAGACTCGAAATTGAGCTCAGTTGCATCCTGATTCCATTGATCATCCTTGAGATGTTTCTACAACTTGATTGGAGTCCACCTGTGGTAAATTCAATTGATTGGACATGATTTGGAAAGGCACACACCTGTCTATATAATGTTCCACAGTTGACAGAGCATGTCAGAGCAAAAACGATAAGGTTGAAGGAATTGTCTGCGGGGCTCCCAGAGGAGGCACAGATCTGGGGAAGGGTACCAAAAAAGGTTTGCAGCATTAAAGGTCAACAAGAATACAGTGGACTCCATCATTCTTAAATGGAAGACGTTTGGAACCACCAAGACTCTTCCTAGAGCTGGCCACCCGGCCAAATTGAGCAATACGGGGAGAAGGGCCCTGGTCAGGGAGGTGACCAAGAACCCGATGGTCACTCTGACAGAGCTCTAGAGTTCCTCTATGGAGTTGGGAGAAACTTCCAGAAGGACAACCATCTCTGCAGCACTCCACCAATCAGGCCTCTGTGGTAGATTGGCCAGACGGAAGCCACTCCTCAGTAAAAGGCACATGACAGCCCACTTGGAGTTTGCCAAAAGGCACCTAAAGGACACTCAGACCATGAGAAACAAGATTCTCTGGTCTGAGTAAACCAAGATTGAACTCTTTGGCCTGAATGCCAAGTGTCACGTCTGAAGGAAACCTGTCACCATCCCTACGGTGAAGCATGGGGGTGGTAGCTGTGTGGATGATTTTGAGCTGCAGGGACTGGGAGACTAGTCAGGATCAAAGGAAAGATGAACAGAGCAAAGTACAGAGAGATCCTTGATAAAAACCTGCTCCAGAGCGCTCAGGACCTCAGACTGGGGCAAAGGTTCACCTTCCAACAGGATAAAGACCCTAAGTAGACAGCCAAGACAATTCAGGAAAGATGAACAGAGCAAAGTACAGAGAGATCCTTGATAAAAACCTGCTCCAGAGCGCTCAGGACCTCAGACTGGGGCAAAGGTTCACCTTCCAACAGGATAAAGACCCTAAGTAGACAGCCAAGACAATTCAGGAGTGGCTTTGGGATAAGTCTCTGAATGTGGTGGCCCAGCCAAAGCCTGGACTTGAACCCGATCGAACATCTCTGGAGAGACCTGAAAATAGCTGTGCAGTGACGCTCCCCATCCAACCTGACAGAGCTTGAGAGGATCTGCAGAGAAGAATGGGAGAAACTCCTCAAAATTTGTGTGCCAAGCTTGTAGCGTCATACTCAAGGAGACTCAAGGCGGTAATCGCTGCGAAAGGTGCTTCAACAAAGTACTGAGTAAAGGGTCTGAATACTTATGTAAATGTAATATTTATGTATATTAAAAAAATCTAAAAACGTGATTTTTGCTCTGTCATTATGGGGTATTGTTTGTAATTTAATTAGGATATTTTTTTAATCAATTTTAGAATAAGACTAACGTAACAAATTGTGGAAAAAGTCAAGGGGTCAGAATACTTTCCGAATGCACTGTATACTATTCTATACACGTTTTCTTCAGATACACTACATTTTCTATCCATATACTGCCCATATTGTCTACACATCCCATTATATATATCACCTGGATTCTGACATTGCTCGTCCTAATATTTATTTTATTCCATTTATGTATATATATTTTTAGATTAGTGTGTATTGTAGTGTATTGTTAGATGTTACTGCCCTGTTCGGGGCTTGGAACACAAGCATTTATCTACATCCGCAATAACATCTGCTAAATATGTGTTTGTTGTATGTGACCAATAACATCTGCTAAATATGTGTTTGTTGTATGTGACCAATAACATCTGCTAAATATGTGTTTGTTGTATGTGACCAATAACATCTGCTAAATATGTGTTTGCGACCAATAAAATGTGATATGATGTGATTTACACACACTCACTCACACACACACACACGCACGGTTCGGTATATGTTCAGTGTGTGTTGGTGTTACAGGGAGTGACAGATCCATTCCTTTGTAACATTGACAAGTTCCCTGCCCCATGCAGAGAAGAGCAAGATGGTGTGTCTGCTTTCTTCCAGACAGAGAGAGATGGAGGAAGAGAGAATGAGTGGGTGGATGGGGTAGAAAGAGGAGGAGGGAAGGAGAGACGGGGAAGAGGAGGAGGGAAGGAGAGAGGGAGACAATGAGATAGCTGCTATGAAGGAGGAGGAGGAGGAGGAGGGGGAGGAAGAGGGGGAGGGGGAGGAGGGGGAAGGAAGGAGAGAGGAGAAAATGAGACAGCTGCTATGAAGGAGAAGGGGAAGAGGAGGTGGGGGAGGAGGAGGAAGAGGAGGGAAGGAGAGAGGAAGGAAGGAGAGTGGAGAAAACGAGATAGCTGCTATAAAGGAGAAGGGGGAGGAGGAGACAGAGGGTGAGGAGGAGGGAGAGGAGGGGAATGAGGAGGGTGGTGGAGTAGGAAGACGAGGATGAGGAAGAAGGGGAGAAGGAGGAGGAAGAAGAGGGGGAGGAAAAGGAGGCTAAAGAGTTATATCTAGTCAGTCACTCCCATGGTTGTTTCCCAGTCATGTACCTACAGTAGAAGTCGGAAGTTTACATACACTTAGGATGGAGACATTAAAACTCGTTTTTCAACCAATCCACAAATTTCTTGTTAACAAACTATAGTTTTGGCAAGTCGGTTAGGACATCTACTTAGTGCATGACACAAGTAATTTTTCCAACAATTGTTTACAGACAGATTATTTCACTTATAATTCACTGTATCACAATTCCAGTGGGTCAGAAGTTTACATACACTAAATTGACTGTGACTTTAAACAGCTTGGAAAATTCCAGAAATGATGGCATGGCTTTAGAAGCTTCTGATAGGCTAATTGACATCATTTGAGTGTATCGGAGGTGTACCTGTGGATGTATTTCAAGGCCTACCTTCAAACTCAGTGCCTCTTTGCTTGACATCATGGGAAAATCAAAAGAAATCAGCCAATACCTCAGAAAAAAAGTTGCAGACCTCCACAAGTCTGGTTCATCCTTGGGAGCAATTTCCAAATGCCTGAAGGTACCACGTCCATCTGTACAAACAATAGTACGCAAGTATAAACACCATGGGACCACGTAGCCGTCATACCGCTCAGGAAGGAGACGCGTTCTGTCTCCTAGAGATGAACGTACTTTGGTGCGAAAAGTGCAAATCAATCCCAGAACAACAGCAAAGGACCTTGTGAAGATGCTGGAGGAAACACGTACAAAATAATCTATATCCACAGTAAAACGAGTCCTATATCGACATAACTTGAAAGGCCGCTCAGCATGGAAGAAGCCACTGCTCCAAAACCATTATAAAAAGCCAGACTACGGTTTGCGACTGCACTTTGGGACAAAGATCATACTTTTTGGGAGAAATGACCTTTGGACTGATGAAACAAATATAGAACTGTTTGGAAGCTTGCAAGCCAAAGAACGCCATCCCAATTGTGAAGCACGGGGGTGGCAGAATCATGTTGTGGGGGTTCTTTGCTGCAGGGGGGACTGGTGCACTTCACAAAATAGATGGCATCATGAGGTAGGAAAATGATGTGGATATATTGAAGCAACATCTCACGACATCAGTCAGGAAGTTAAAGCTTGGTCGCAAATGGGTCTTCCAAATGGACAATGACCCCAAGCATACTTCCAAAGTTGTGGCAAAATGGCTTAAGGACAACAAAGTCAATGTATTGGAGTGGCCATCAGAAAGCCCTGATGTCAATCCTATAGAAAATTTGTGGGCAGAACTGAAAAAGTGTGTGCGAGCAAGGAGGCCTACAAACCTGACTCAGTTACACAAGCTCTGTCAGGAGGAATGGGCCAACATTCACCCAACTTATTGTTGGAAGCTTGTGGAAGGCTACCCAAAATGTTTGACCCAAGTTAAACAATTTAAAGGCATTGCTACCAAAAACAAATTGAATGTATGTAAACTTCTGACCCACTGGGAATGTGATGAAAGAAATAAAATCTGAAATAAATCATTCTCTCTACTATTATTCTGACATTTCCCATTCTTAAAATAAAGTGGGTATCCCAACTGACCTAAGACAGGGAATTTTTCTAGGATTAAATGTCAGGAATTGTGAAAAATTTAGTTGAAATGTATTTGGCTAAGGGGTATGCAAACGTCCTACTTCAACTGTATGTTTATGACTACATCTCCTCACATCTTAAATCAGCATCAGTCCTTCGGTCAGGTGTGTTTGGTCTCAGGAGGCCAATGAGATGGACAGTCCAATAACACAGCTATCCCAGGTCTGTCAGAGTGTTACTAACATGAGTCCAGGTCTGTCAGAGTGTTAATAACATGAGTCCAGGTCTGTCAGAGTGTTAATAACATGAGTCCAGGTCTGTCAGAGTGTTAATAACATGAGTCCAGGTCTGTTAGAGTGTTAATAACATGAGTCCAGGGCTGTCAGAGTGTTAATAACATGAGTCCAGGTCTGTCAGAGTGTTAATAACATGAGTCCAGGTCTGTTAGAGTGTTAATAACATGAGTCCAGGTCTGTCAGAGTGTTAATAACATGAGTCCAGGTCTGTCAGAGTGTTAATAACATGAGTCCAGGTCTGTCAGAGTGTTAATAACATGAGTCCAGGTCTGTCAGAGTGTTAATAACATGAGTCCAGGTCTGTTAGAGTGTTAATAACATGAGTCCAGGTCTGTCAGAGTGTTACTAACATGAGTCCAGGTCTGTCACATTGTTAATAAATCAAATCGAATCCAATTTTATTGGTTCTCATACACATATTTAACAGATGCTACTGCAGGTGCACCAAATGCTCGTGTTCCTCAATAAAACATTTAAAAAATGTTTTAGAATAAGACTAATGTAAGAAAATGTGGAAAAAGTCAAGGGGTCAGAATACTTTCCGAATGCACTGTATACTATTCTATCCACGTTTTCTTCAGATACACTACATTTTCTATCCATATACTGTCCATATTGTCTACACATCCCATTATATATATCACCTGGATTCTGACATTGCTCGTCCTAATATTTATTTTATTCCATTTATGTATATATATTTTTAGATTAGTGTGTATTGTAGTGTATTGTTAGATGTTACTGCCCTGTTCGGGGCTTGGAACACAAGCATTTATCTACATCCGCAATAACATCTGCTAAATATGTGTTTGTTGTATGTGACCAATAACATCTGCTAAATATGTGTTTGTTGTATGTGACCAATAACATCTGCTAAATATGTGTTTGTTGTATGTGACCAATAACATCTGCTAAATATGTGTTTGTTGTATGTGACCAATAACATCTGCTAAATATGTGTATGTTGTATGTGACCAATAACATGTGATATGATGTGATTTACACACACATTCACACACACTCACTTTTACGCACACTTACTGTACACACACACACACAAACACACACACTCACACACACACACGGTTCGGTATATGTTCAGTGTGTGTTGGTGTTAGAGGGAGCGACAGATCCATTCCTTTGTAACATTGACAAGTTCCCTGCCCCATGCAGAGAAGAGCAAGATGGTGTGTTTGCTTTCATCCAGACAGAGAGAGATGGAGGAAGAGAGAATGAGTGGGTGGGTGGGGTAGAAAGAGGAGGAGGGAAGGAGAGAGGGGGAAGAGGAGGTGGGAAGGAGAGAGGGAGACAATGAGATAGCTGCTATGAAGGAGGAGGGGGAGGAGGAGGAGGGGGAGGAGGGGGAGGGGGAGGAAGGGGAAGAGGAGGAGGGAAGGAGAGAGGGAGACAGTGAGACAGCTGCTATGAGGGGGAGGAGGAGGGGGAGGAGGAGGAGGGGGAGGATGGGGAAGAGGAGGAGGGATGGAATGAGGGAGAAAATGAGATAGCTGCTATGAAGAAGGAGGAGGCGGAGGAGGGGGAAGAGGGGGAAAAGGAGGAGGGAAGGAGAGTGGAGACAATGAGATAGCTGCTATGAAGGAGGGGGAGGGGGAGGAGGAGAAGGGGGAGGATGGGGAAGAGGAGGAGGGGGAGGATGGGGAAGAGGAAGAGGGATGGAATGAGGGAGAAAATGAGATAGCTGCTATGAAGGAGAAGGGGAGGAGGAGGGGGGTTTAGGAAGAGGGGAAGAGGAGGGGGAGGAGGAAGAAGGGGAGGAGGGTGGAGGAGTAGGAAGAGGAGGAGGAGGATGAGGAAGAGGGGGAGAAGAAGGAGGAAGAAGAGGGGGAGGAGGAGGAGGCTAAAGAGTTATATCTAGTCAGTCACTCCCATGGTTGTTTCCCAGTCATGTACCTACAGTAGAAGTCGGAAGTTTACATACACTTAGGATGGAGACATTAAAACTCGTTTTTCAACCACTCCACAAATTTCTTATTAACAAACTATAGTTTTGGCAAGTCGGTTAGGACATCTACTTAGTGCAAGATACAAGTAATTTTTCCAACAATTGTTTACAGAGACATTATTTCACTTATAATGAACTGTATCGCAATTCCAGTGGGTCAGAAGTTTACATACACTAAGTTGACTGTGCCTTTAAACAGCTTGGAAAATTCCAGAAAATGATGTCATGGCATTAGAAGCTTCTGATAGGCTAATTGACATCATTTGAGTCAATCGGAGGTGTACCTGTGGATGTATTTCAAGGCCTACCTTCAAACTCAGTGCCTCTTTGCTTGACATCATGGGAAAATCAAAAGAAATCAGCCAAGACCTCAGAAAAAAGGTTGTAGACCTCCACAAATCTGGTTCATCCTTGGGAGCAATTTCCAAATGCCTGAAGGTACCACATTCATCTGTACAAACAATAGTACGCAAGTATTAACACCATGGGACCACGCAGCCGTCATACCTCTCAGGAAGGGGACGCGTTCTGTCTCCTAGAGATGAACGTACTTTGGTGCGAAAAGTGCAAATCAATCCCAGAACAACAGCAAAGGACCGTGTGAAGATGCTGGAGGAATCATGTACAAAAGTATCTATATCCACAGGAAAACATGTCCTATATCGACATAACCTGAAAGGCCGCTCAGCAAGGAGGAAGCCACTGCTCCAAAACCGCCATTAAAAAGCCAAACTTCTATTTGCAACTGCACATGGGGACAAAGATTATACTTTTTGGAGAAATGTCCTCTGGTCTGATGAAACAAAAATAGAACTGTTTGGCCATAATGACCATTGTTATGTTTGGGTGAAAAAGGGGAGACTTGCAAGGCAAAGAACACCCTCCCAATCGTGAAGCACGAGGGTGGCAGCATCATGTTGTGGGGGTGCTGTCATTGTCGTGTGTATAGGTGGCAGGGAAGTCAGGCGCAGGAGAAACCAACTTGGTGTAACTGGAGTAGTTTAATTAATATAAAACAAACTCCAAAAACCAACGTACATAAATAAAATAACATGGGTAAAATAACCCGTCGCGCACCAATACAAATCCACGAGCACATAACAACAAACAATCTCTGACAAGGACATGAGGGGAAACAGAGGGTTAAATACACAACATGTAATGAATGGGATTGGAACCAGGTGTGAAGGAAGACAAGACAAATCCAATGGAAAATGAAAATTGGATCAATGATGGCTAGAAGACCAGTGACGTCGACCGCCGAGCACCACCCGAACAAGGAGGGGCATCGACTTCGGCAGAAGTCGTGACAGGTGCTTTGCTGCAGGAGGGACTGGTGCACTTCACAAAATAGATGGCATCATGAGGTAGGAAAATTATGTGGATATATTGAAGCAACATCTCAAGACATCAGTCAGGAAGTTAAAGCTTGGTCGCAAATGGGTCTTCTGTGGGCAGAACTGAAAAAGCGTGTGCGAGCAAGGAGGCCTTCAAACTTTACTCAGTTACACCCGCTCTGTCAGGAGGAATGGGCCATAATTCACCCAACCTATTGTGGGAAGCTTGTGGAAGGCTACCCGAAATGTTTGACCCAAGTTAAACAATTTAATGGCAATGCTACCAAATACTAATTGAGTGTATTTAAACTTCTGACCCACTGGGAATGTGATGAAAGAAATAAAAGCTGAAATAAATATTTCTCTCTACTATTATTCTGACATTTCACATTCTTAAAATAAAGTGGTGATCCTAACTGACCTAAGACAGGGAATTTTTACTAGGATTAAATGTCAGGAATTGTGAAAAACTGAGTTTAAATGTAGTTGGCTAAGGTGTATGTAAACTTCCAACTTCAACTGTGTATCCATCCTGCCCTGCCTTTTTAAAATCTTCGAATGCCAAGTTAACAAACAGATCACTGACGGTTTCGAATCCCGCCGTACCTTCTCCACTATGCAATCTGGTTTCAGAGCTGGTCATGGCTGCACCTCAGCCATGCTCAAGGTCCTAAACGATATCATAACCGCCATCGATAAAAGACAGTGCTGTGCAGCCGTCTTCATCGACCTGGCCAAGGCTTTCGACTGTCAGTCACCACATTCTTATCGGGAAACTCAACAGCCTTGGTTTCTCAAATGACTGCCTCGCCTGGTTTACCAACTACTTCTCAGATAGAGTTCAGTGTGTCAAATCGGAGGGCCTATAGTCCGGACCTCTGGCAGTCTCTATGGGGGTGCCACAGGGTTCAATTCTCGAGCCGACTCTTTTCTCTCTATATATCAGTGATGTTGCTCTTGCTGCTGGTGATTCTCTGATCCACCTTTACGCAGATGACACCATTCTTTATACATCGGCCCTTCTTTGGACACTGTGCTAACAAACGTCCAAACGAGCTTCAATGCCATACAACTCTCCTTCCGAGGCCTTCAACTGCTTTTAAATGCTAGTAAAACTAAATGCATGCTCTTCAACCGATTGCTGCTCGCATCCTCCCGCCCGACTAGCATCACTACTCTGGACGGTTCTGACTTAGAATATGTGGACAACTACAAATACCTAGATGTCTGGTTAGACTGTAAACTCTCCTTCCAGACTCACATTAAGCATCTCCAATCCAAAATTACATTTAGAATTGGCTTCCTATTTCGCAACAAAGCCTCCTTCACTCATGCTGCAAAACATACCCTCGTAAAACTGACTATTCTACCGATCCTTGACTTTGGCAATGTCATTTACAAAATAGCCTCCAACACTCTACTCAGCAAATTGGAGGTAGTCTATCACAGTGCCATCCGTTTTTTCACCAAAGCCCCATATACTACCCACCACTGCGACCTGTATGCTCTCGTTGGCTGGCCCTCACTACATATTCGTTGCCAAACCCACTGGCTCCAGGTCATCTATGGGTCTATGCTAGCTAAAGCCCTACCTTATCTCAGCTCACTGGTCACCATAGCAACACCCACCCGTAGCACACACTCCATCAGGTATATTTCACTGGTCACCCCCAAAGCCAACACTTCCTTTGGTCGCCTTTCAATCAAATCAATCAAATGTATTTATAAAGCCCTTCTTATATCAGCTGATGTCACAAAGTCCTGTACAGAAACCCAGCCTAAAACCCCAAATTGCAAGCAATGCAGGTGTAGAAGCACGGTGGCTAGGAACAACTCCCTAGAATGGCCAGAACCTTGGAAGAAACCTAGAGAGGAACCAGGCTATGAGGGGCGGCCAGTCCTCTTCTGGCTGTGCCGGGTGGAGATTATAACAGAACATGGCCAAGACGTTCCAGTGTTCATAGACGACCAGCAGGGTCAAATAATGATAATCAATGTGGTTGTCAAGGGTGCAACAGGTCAGCACCTCAGGAGTAAATGTAAGTTGGCTTTTCATAGCCGATCATTCAGAGTATCTCTACCGCTCCTGCTGTCTCTAGAGAGTTGAAAATAGCAAGTCTGGGACAGGTAGCACGTCCGGTGAACAGGTCAGGGTTCCATAGCCGCAGGCAGAACAGTTGAAACTGGAGCAGCAGCACGGCCAGGTGGACTGGGGACAGCAAGGAGTCATCAGGCTAGGTAGTCCTGAGGCATTGTCCTAGGGCTCAGGTCCTCCGAGAGAAAGAAAGAAAGAAAGAAAGAAAGAAAGAAAGAAAGAAAGAAAGAAAGAAAGAAAGAAAGAAAGAAAGAAAGAAAGAAAGAAAGAAAGAAAGAGAGAGAGAGAGAGAATTAGAGAGAGCATACTTAAATTCACACAGGACTCCGGATAAGACAGGAGAAATTCTCCACATAACAGACTGACCCTAGCCCCCCAAAACATAAACTACTGCAGCATAAATACTGGAGGCTGAGACAGGAGAGGTCGGGAGACACTGTGGCCCTGTCCGACGATACCCCCGGACAGGGCCAAACAGGCAGGATATAACCCCACCCACTTTGCCAAAGCACAGCCCCCACACCGCTAGAGGGATACCTTCAACCACCAACTTACCATCCTGAGACAAGGCCGAGTATAGCCCACAAAGATCTTCACCACGGCACAACCCAAGGGCAGGAAGATCACGTCAGTGACTCAACCCACTCAGGTGACGCACCCCTCCTAGGGACGGCATGGAAGAGCACCAGTAAGCCAGTGACTCAGCCCCTGTAATAGGGTTAGAGGCAGAGAATCCCAGTGCAGAGAGGGAAACCAGCCAGGCAGAGACAGCAAAGGCGGTTCGTTGCTCCAGTGCCCTTCTGTTCACCATCACACTCCTGGGCCAGACTAAACTAAATCAGAGGACCTACTGTAACGGCTGTCTATGGAAGAAGTGGACCAAAATGCGGCGGAGTTAGGGTTCGTCATATTTAATACACGAACACTATCCATTTCACAAAAACAACAAAAACTGACAGCCAACACAGTCCTGTCAGGTGCAATCACAATGACAAGAACAATTACCCACGAAACACAAAAGAAACGTAGGCAACTTATGTGTGACTCCCAATCAACCACAACCCTCTACAGCTGTGCCTGATTGGAAGTCACACGGCCAAAATCAATGAAACAATAAAACACACACTCCCTTCTGCCACGTCCTGACCCAACTACACCCTCTACTGGTCAGGACGTGACAGTACCCCCCCCCCTCAAGGTGCAGACCCCGGGATGCACCTAAAAAAGGAAAACACAAGAAAATCCCCAACAAAAAAGAACACCTAAACAATAAGGGAGGGAAGGGAGGGTGGCTGCCGTCACCGACGGCATTGTGCTACACCCTCCCTCCCCAACCCACCTATCCTGGAGGTGGCTCAGGTGCAGGCCGTTCCGGGCAGTCGGGCCACTCTGGCCGCTCGGGGCAGTCGGGCCACTCTGGCAGCTCGGGGCAGTCTGGCAGCTCGGGGCAGTCTGGCAGCTCCGGCAACTCGGGGCAGTCTGGCAGCTCCGGCAGCTCGGGGCAGTCTGGCAGCTCCGGCAGCTCGGGGCAGTCTGGCAGCTCCGGCAGCTCGGGGCAGTCTGGCAGCTCCGGCAGCTCGGGGCAGTCTGGCCGCTCCGGCAGCTCGGGGCAGTCTGGCCACTCCGGCAGTTCAGGGCAGTCTGGCCACTCCGGCAGTTCAGGGCAGTCTGGCCACTCCGGCAGTTCAGGGCAGTCTGGCTACTCCGGCAGTTCAGGGCAGTCTGGCCACTCCGGCAGTTCAGGGCAGTCTGGCCACTCCGGCAGTTCAGGGCAGTCTGGCCACTCCGGTAGTTCAGGGCAGTCTGGCCACTCCGGCATTTCAGGGCAGTCTGGCCACTCCGGCAGTTCAGGGCAGTCTGGCCACTCCGGCAGTTCAGGGCAGTCTGGCCACTCCGGCAGTTCAGGGCAGTCTGGCCACTCCGGCAGTTCAGGGCAGTCTGGCCACTCCGGCAGTTCAGGGCAGTCTGGCCACTCCGGCAGTTCAGACGACTGTTGACTGGCGGGCAGCTCTGACGACTGTTGACTGGCGGGCAGCTCTGACGACTGTTGACTGGCGGGAAGCTCTGACGACTGTTGACTGGCGGGCAGCTCTGACGACTGTTGACTGGCGGGCAGCTCTGACGACTGTTGACTGGCGGGATTCACCAGCCTGGGGAGACCCGCTGGATGCCTGGTTTGAGGAGGTGGCACAGGAGAGACCAGGGTGGAGAGACCCACTGGAGGACTGGTCCGTGGAGGAGACACGGGCTTGACCAGGATAGGGAGACCCACTGGAGTACTGGTCCGTGGAGGAGGCACGGGCTTGACCAGGATAGGGAGACCCACTGGAGGACTGGTCCGTGGAGGAGACACGGCTTGACCAGGATAGGGAGACCCACTGGAGTACTGGTCCGTGGCGGAGGCACGGGCTTGACCAGGATAGGGAGACCCACTGGAGGACTGGTCCGTGGAGGAGACACGGGCTTGACCAGGATGGGAAGACATGCAGGAGGCTTGGTTCTGGGCGTAGGCACAGGACGTGCAGGGCTGGGAAGACATGCAGGAGGCATGTTTCTGGGCGCAGGCACAGTCTTTACCAGACAACCAGCACGCACCTCAGGACGAGTATGGAGAGCTGCCTCAGGTGACATCATTCCCACGACACGCTCATTAGGGCGAATGCCGTACTTTATGCACCACACTAGCAGCTCTCTCATCTCTCTCTCTCCTAATTTCCCCATTAACCCCGTCACAGTCTCTGTCTCATATCCCTCGCTCACCTCCAATGTCATCCCGACTGGCTCTGGTTCCGGCCTCAGCTCCACCGACTGTCCCGTGTGCACCCCCCAAAAAAAATTATTGGGGCTGCCTCTCGCGCTCGTTGCGCTCTCTCTCCTCGTAATAGCGCCTCTCCGCTCTCGCCGCTTCAATCTCCCACTGCGGGAGGCGATAATCCCCAGTCCATGGTCCCTCTCCGTCCAGGATTTGTTCCCAAGTCCATTGGTCCATAACGCTGTACTCCTGCTGCTCCTTCCTCCTCCGCCGCATATTTAATACAACGAACACTATGCATTTCACAAAAACAACAAAAACTGACAGCCAACACAGTCCTGTCAGGTGCAATCACAATGACAAGAACAATTACCCACGAAACACAAAGGAAACGTAGGCAACTTATGTGTGACTCCCAATCAACCACAACCCTCTACAGCTGTGCCTGATTGGAAGTCACACGGCCAAAATCAATGAAACAATAAAACACACACTCCCTTCTGCCACGTCCTGACCCAACTACACCCTCTACTGGTCAGGACGTGACACCTACTGAAGAGATGAGTCTTCAATAATGACTTAAAGGTTGAGACCAAGTCTGCTTCTCTCACATGGATAGGCAGACCATTCCATAAAAATGGAGCTCTATAGGAGAAAGCCCTGCCTCCAGCTGTTTGCTTAGAAATTCTAGGGACAATTAGGAGGCCTGCGTCTTGTGACTGTAGTGTATGTGTAGGTATGTACGGCAGGACCAAATCGGAAAGATAGGTAGGAGCAAGCCCATGTAATGCTTTGTAGGTTAGCAGTAAAACCTTGAAATCAGCCCTTGCCTTAACAGGAAGCCAGTGTAGAGAGGCCAGCACTGGAGTAATATGATACATTTTCTTGGTTCTTGTCAAGATTCTATCAGCCGTGTTTAGCACTAACTGAAGTTTATTTAGTGCTTTATCTGGGTAGCCGGAAAGTAGAGCATTGCAGTAGTCTAACCTAGAAGTGACAAAAGCATGGATACATTTTTCTGCATAATTTTTGGACAGAAAGTTTCTGATTTTTGCAATGTTACGTAGATGGAAAAAAGCTGTCCTTGAAACAGTCTTGATATGTTTGTTAAAAGAGAGATCAGGGTCCAGAGTAACGCCGAGGTCCTTCACAGTTTTATTTGAGACGACTGTACAATCATCAAGATTTATTGTCAGATTCAACAGAAGATCTCTTTGTTTCTTGGGACCTAGAACAAGCATCTCTGTTTTGTCTGAGTTTAAAAGTAGAACATTTGCCGTCACCACTTCCTTATGTCTGAAACACAGGCTTCCACGGAGGGCAATTTTGGGGCTTCACCATGTTTCATCGAAATGTACAGGTGTGTGTCATCCGCATAGCAGTGAAGGTTAATAGTATGTCACCAAGAGGTAAAATATATAGTGAAAACAATAGTGGTCCTAAAACGGAGCCTTGAGGAACACTGAAATTTACAGTTGATTTGTCAGAGGACAAACCATCCACAGAGACAAACTGATATCTTTCCGACAGATAAGTTCTAAACCAGGCCAGAACTTGTTCGTGTAGACCAATTTGGGTTTCCAATCTCTCCAAAAGAATGTGGTGATCGATGGTATCAAAAGCAGCACTAAGGTCTAGGAGCACGAGGACAGATGCAGAGCCTCGATCTGATGCCATTAACCTCTATGGGCTAGGTGGGACGCTTGCTCAACAGCGTCCCACCTAGCCCAGTGCCAGTGTAATCCCGTGGCGCGTTATTCAAATACCTTAGAAATACAAAATCTTCAATTTTTCAAACATATGACTATTTTACACCATTTTAAAGATAACACTCTCGTTAATCTAACCACACTGTCCGATTTCAAAAAGGCTTTAAAACGAAAGCAAAACATTAGATTATGTCAGCAGAGTACCCAGCCAGAAATAATCAGACACCCATTTTTCAAGCTAGCATATAATGTCACATAAACCCAAACCACAGCTAAATGTAGCACTAACCTTTGATGATCTTCATCAGATGACAAGCCTAGGACATTATGTTATACAATACATGCATGTTTTGTTCAATCAAGTTCATATTTATATCAAAAAACAGCTTTTTACATTAGCATGTGACTAGCATGTGACTAGCATTCCGACCGAACACTGCCGGTGAATTTACTAAATTACTCACGATAAACGTTCACAAAAATCATAACAATTATTTTAAGAATTATAGATACAGAACTCCTCTATGCACTCGATATGTCCGATTTTAAAATAGCTTTTCGGTGAAAGCACATTTTGCAATATTCTCAGTAGATAGCCCGGCATCACAGGGCTAGCTATTTAGACACCCAGCAAGTTTAGCACTCATCAAAGTCAGATTTACTATAAGAAAAATGTTATTACCTTTGCTGTCTTCGTCAGAATGCACTCCCAGGACTTCTACTTCAATAACAAATGTTGGTTTGGTCCAAAATAATCCATTGTTATATCCAAACAGCGGCGTTTTGTTCGTGCGTTCAAGACACTATCCGAAAGGGTAAATAAGGGTTACGAGCATGGCGCAATTCATGACAAAAGATTTCTAAATATTCCATTACCGTACTTCGAAGCATGTCAACCGCTGTTTAAAATCAATTTTTATGCCATTTTTCTAATAAAAAAGCGATAATATTCTGACCGGGAATCTGCGTTTAGGTAAACAGACAAAAGAAAAGAAAGCATTCGGTCGACTCGGGCACGCGCCTAAGCCCATAGTACTCTGAGCGGCCACTTGCCAAAAGCGATAAAGTGTTTCAGCCAGAGCCTGCCTCGATATCCTTCAGCTTTTTCCCGGGCTCTGAGAGCCTATGGGAGTCGTGGGAAGTGTCACGTTATTGCAAAGATCCTGTCTTCAATAAAAAGAGCCAAGATAAAACACACCTTGTCAGACAGGCCACTTCCTGCATGGAATCTTCTCAGGTTTTGGCCTGCCATATGAGTTCTGTTATACTCACAGACACCATTCAAACAGTTTTAGAAACTTTAGGGTGTTTTCTATCCAAAGCCAATAATTATATGCATATTCTAGTTACTGGGCAGTAGTAGCCAGAGTAAATCGGGTACGTTTTTTATCCGGCTGTGTCAATACTGCCCCCTAGCCCTAACAGGTTAAAAGGTAATTTACCAACTTCACAAGTGCAGTCTCAGTGCTATGATGGGGTCTAAAACCAGACTGAATCGTTTCGTATACATTGTTTGTCTTCAGGAAGCAGCTTTTTCTACATTTTTGGAGAGGAATGGGAGATTCAATATAGGCCGATAGTTTTTTATAATTTCTGGGTCAAGGTTTGGCTTTTTCAAGATCGGCTTTATTACTGCCACTTTTAGTGAGTTTGGTACACATCCGGTGTATAGAGAGCCGTTTATTATGTTCAACATAGGAGGGCCAAGCACAGGAAGCAGCTCTTTCAGTTGTTTAGTTGGAATAGGGTCCAGTATGCAGCTTAAAGGTTTAGAGGCCATGATTATTTTCATCAATGTGCCAAGAGATATATTACTAAAAAACTTGAGTGTCTCCCTTGATCCTAGGTCCTGGCAGAGTTGTGCAGACTCAGGACAACTGAGCTTTGGAGGAATAATCAGATTTAAAGAGGAGTCCGTAATTTGCTTTCTAATGATCATGATCTTTTCCTCAAAGAAATTCATGAATTTATCACTGCTGAAGTGAAAGCCATCCTCCTTTCCATTCCAGTTCTCTGCTGCCAATGACTGGAACAAATTGCATAAATCACTGAAGCTGGAGTCTTATATCGCCCTCTCTAACTTTAAGCATTAGCTGTTAGAGCAGCTTACCGATCACTGTACCTGTACACAGCCAATCAGTAAATAGCACACCCATCTACCTCATCCTCATATTGTTACTTATCCTCTTGCTCTTTTGCACCCCAGTATCTCTATTTGCACATCATGATCTGCACATCTATCAATCCAGTATTAATGCTAAATTGTAATTATTTCGCCTCCATGGCCTATTTATTGCCGGCCCCCTACTCTTCTACATTTGCACACACTGTAATTCGATTTTTCTATTGTGTTATTGACTGTACATTTGTTTATGTGTAACTCTGTGTTGTTGTTTTTGTTGCACTGCTTTGCTTTATCTTGGCCAGTTCGCAGTTGTAAATGAGAACATGTTCTCAACTGGCCTACCTGGTTAAATAAAGGTGAAATAAATAAAAAAATAAAAAATGAAAACAGTCTGATGGCCACCTCCTCCCTGTAGGCTGTCAGGCCTACCGCTGTTATGTCGTCTGCAAACTTGATGATCAAGTTGGAGATGTGCGTGGCCATGCAGTCATTGGTGAACAGGGAGTATAAGGTGTTGTTGCCTACCTTTACCACCTCGATAAAGGTAGGCAACCACCTCTGGGTTCAAACCCAGTGCTCTGAGCTTAATGATGAGCTTGGAGGGTACTATGGTGTTGAAAGCTGAGCTCTAGTCAATGAACAGCATTACATTTTTTTAATAATTTGTTTATTATTTTACAATAAAAATAAATAATAAAAGACAGAGATACAAACATTGACATTCGTTGTACTGTTGCATGGGATGGCAAATTTAGAGGACAAAACAACACTTAACTCACACACAAAAATTATAAATAAAAAAGTCTTATTAGGTGGTACATATTATAAGAAGACAGCATGTAGTCATTACATGCAGTGTAGTTAAACCACATGTAAATATTGAGTGGTGTACTTGACAGAGTAGCAGCACATCATCAACCCAGTTATGAAGCAGGACTAGACCATTTATCCAGTATCGGCTGCCATATTTTGTAAAACATTGGACTTCTATTGGAGGTATTGTATCGAATCTTTTCCATATGTATTACATTCCCTAAATCTCGTAACCATATTTCAAAGATAGGTACAGTCTCCAATTCCCAAAATTGCAATATGAGCCTTTTGGCTAATAGAGTACAAAGAGAGACAGCCTTCCCCTCCTGGTTATTCCCATTAACTGTACCAAACAGAGCGATCAATGGGTCTGGGGCTAGAACTCTATCAAAGGCTTTAGATAAGTCATCAAAGAGGAGAGCTCAGTAAACATGTAACTTAGGACATGTCCAAAATAAGTGGGTCATCGTCCCCTCATCCTGCTTGCACCTCTCACACAGTGGTGAGGTGTCCGGGAATATTTAATTCAGTTTCACTTTTGAATAATGTAACCTGTGTATCACCTTAAACTGAACAAGGTTGTGTCTGGCATTCACTGAACTGTGGTTTATATTCCTGAGAGCTTCTACCCAGTCCTCATCTGAGATTTCTGAACCAAGTTCTTGTTCCCAAGCCCTTTTAATAGTGTCTGTGGATACCTCTATGTGGACCAGTAGCACATCATACAGTTTAGAGACCGACCCTTTTGAATGGGGTTTGACAAGGATCAGGCTATCTAATGTAGGATTATTTGGCTTAATGCCATACTGTGGGATATGTGTCCTTAAGAAATTCCTGATTTGGAGGAATCTGAAGAAATGTGTTGTTGGCATGTTGAACTTACCCTGTAATTGTTGAAATGAAGCTACTGTAAATGACCATCAATGTATAAGTTATTGATTGTTGTGAGCCCCTTCTTTCGCCACTGTGAAAACACCATTTCATCCAAATGCAGGGTAGAAAGCATGATTCAGGCAAATTGGGCTGTCGATGTATACTGTGGGTATGTTAAGAAAATACCTAATCTGTTTCCAGATCCTAAGAGTATGACAAATGACTGGATTAGAGTCATAAGTGGTTTTTTCCACATATGCTGGGCTATTAACACGTGCAGGGAGTGAGGAACGTTGACAGGAGGCCTGCTCAATCAAAAGCCATGAAGGCATATCATTCTGTCGCATCCCAGGTAAACTCCAGAAAGACACAATGTTTAGATTAGCAGCCCAATAATACAGTTTAAAGTGAGGAAGGCCAAAGCCCCCCTCTAACTTGTACTTGCAGAAATGCTTATTTTAAATTCTGTCTGCATTGTTGTCCCATAAGAATGAAATTACTATTGAATCCAGTTTCTTAAAATAGTTTTGTGGTATGAAATTGGGTAGACATTTTGAAGAGGTAAAGAAACCTGGGTAGGACAACCATTTTAATAGCGTTTATACGACCAACCAAGGAGATAGGCAGAGTTTTCCAAAAATCTATATTTTGTTTAAGCTGATCAATTCTCATGTTCCAATTCGTTATCAATAGCTGATCAAGTTTTCTTGTCACTGCGATGCCCAAGCTTGTGAACTTGTCCATCGCTGTTCTAAATGGGGAAGATTGCAGAAATTGCATATCCACAGGCCGTGATATCTGCATCAATTCGCTTTTTTGCCAGTTTATCTTGTTTTTATTTCACCTTTATTTTATTTCACCTTTATTTATTGCCAGAGGAGACAAATGTATTTATCAAGTTAAGTAAGGGGAATATAAGTTTTAGCCTTGGATAAAAACAAAAGAACATTGTCTGCATAGAGGGATATTTTGTCCTGTGTGTCTTTTATTTTAACGGGAGCTATAACGGCACGTACACGAATGAGAGTACCAAGGGGCTCCATGGCAATAGCGAAGAGAGCAGTCGAAATAGGGCACCCCTGTCTGCAGCCTTTGAACAGGCAGAATGACTGCGACATCTCCTGATTGGTTACCACAGATGCCATTGGGTGTGCAATGAACAGCATTCTTACATAGGAATTCCTCTTGTCCAGATGGGATAGGGCATTGCGATGGCGATTGCGTCATCCGTGGATCTATTGGGCGGTATGCAAATTTCAGTGGGTCTAGGGTGTCGGGTAAGGTGATGGTGATATAATCCTTAATTAGCCTCTCAAAGCACTGTATGATGACAGAAGTGAGTGCTACGGGGAGATAGTAATTTAGTTCCGTTACCTTCACTTTCTTGGGCACAGGAATAATGGTGGACATCTTGAAGCAAGTGGGGTCCCCACTGGCAGACTGGGATAGGGAGAGATTGAATACGTCCGTAAACACTCCAGCCAACTGGTCTGCGCATGCTCTGAGGACGCCGCTATGGCTACCATCTGGGCCGGCAGCCTTGCGAGGGTTAACACGCTTAAATGTCTTATGTCGGCCACGGAGAACGAGAGCTCACAGTCCACGGGAGTGTTGGTGGCCCGCGTCGGCGACACTGTGTTTTCCTTGAAGCAGGTGAATAAGGTGTTTAGCTTGTCCGGGATCAAGACGTCACTGTCCGCGACTTGGCTGGTTTCCCCTTTATAATCCGTGATTGTCTGGAGTCCCTGCCACATCTGTCTCGTGTCTGAGATGTTGAATTGCGACTCCAATTTGTCTCTGTGCTGATGTTTTTCCTGTTTGATTGCTTTACGAAGGGCATAACTGGACTGTTTGTACTCAACCATATTCCCAGTCACCTTGCTGTGGTCAAATGCGGTGGTTTGCGCTTTCAGTTTTGTGCGTCACAGTGGGAACAACATCTCCTATAATCTTCCTGATGAGCTCAGTCACCGTGTCAGTGTATACTTCAATGTTATTCTCAGAGGCAACCTGGAACATATCCCAGTCCACGTGATCAAAACAATCCAAGCATGGATTACGATTGGTCAGACCAGCGTTGAACAATCCTTACTATGGTACTTCCTGTTTGACTTTCTGCCTATAGGAAGGGAGGAGCAGGATAGAGGTATGATCTGATTTGCCGAAGGGAGGGTGAGGGAGGGCAATGGTCGAGAGTTTTTGATGTGCGAGTGCCTCAGACAATGTGCTGATAAAACTTCAGTAGCGTTTCCTCAGATTTCCTTTATGAAAGTCCCCAGCTACAATAAATGCGGCCTCAGGATATGTGACCGACCAGCTCAAATTGGTCTATGTAGTAAAACTTGAAATTGTGTTTTTTACATTGGATAGAAGTAGAGATTCAGAGCTACAACATTGTATATCATACACTACAGTTGAGGAACAATGGGAAAGTAATTTTGCTTTTAAAGTTGATTAACTTGTAAACTCACTTGAGAAAATGGCCTTTCAATGTTTTGGTTCAACTTCTGGAGAGCCCTTCTTTGTCTACACCCATTCAACATCATTCACACCCTCTTAACCTTTAGCCCCACCCATCTCTTTAAGGGTTGATCTGAGCGTTCTGTACAAACAACAGCAGTCAAGTACTCAAGCTAACTTGCTAGCTACTTCCAGACACAAATGAGAGAACAGCTCACTGAACATTACTCTCCCTTGCAGAGCTGGTTAGGCTGTTATGTTATTCAGAGCATTGGTGACTGTAACTGTGCTGTCAGCATGGCCGTTTGTAAATTCAGAGCGTTTCGCTCTCGGAGTGTTCAGAGCGCACACTGGACGCTCTGGCCGATGAGTAGGGTTGATTAGAATGTTCTGACCTCACAACGGCAGTCAAGCACCCAAGCTAACTGGCTAACATTGGCTAGCTTGCTAGCTACTTCCAGACACAAATTAGATAACACCCCACTCTGAACATTTTACTCGCCTTAGCAGAGCTGGTTAGGCTGTTTTCATGTTATCCAGAGTGTTGGTGACTGTAACTTTGCTGCTGGCAACAATGTAATTATGCTTTTTTGCAAACATTTACTGACACCGGCCGTATTCAACAGGTGTTGAGCTTTCATAAATTCAGTTATTCTGCGATCTGGCACAGAGACGAGAGTCTTTTGCTGAGACATGTAGCTAGCTAGCTAGGTAAACAATTAACCATAATCCCAACTCATGACGTTACTACCCTGTATGAGTCTGCATGTAGCTAACCAACCAGGTTCAATGTTAGCTAGCTAACATTAGGCCATAACTAGCCAAGCAAATGGCTCTGAGATATGAAGAATAAGATCATACACGTAATGTTAGCTGGTGAGCCAGCCAGCTAACGTTAGCTAGCTAGCAGTACACTTTAACTTGAAATGAAACCACTTTCTGTCATAATTAGAAACGTGTAATATTTGAAAATGTAGCTAGCTAGACTATCTTACCTGTATGCATCATGGCTGGACATGTTTCCTGTCAGATGCCATGGTTGCCCTTAGTTTGAAGATGTCATCTGGAGACAGGTGTTTTCTCCAAAACCTTAGCTATCATACTCGAATTCCACTGATTTCAAAACTCAGTCCTCCAGAAACTGGATAGTAACACTTATGTAGCTTTACTACGCTATACATTTTTTTTAAAGCCACATTAGACAGGATTACCTAGACATACTGACCATCTCAAATAGACAGAAGCGTGCTATATGGCAGACCAATCCAAACTCATCTCTCAGCGTTTCTATCTCACTCATTATCTCAGCCAATCATGGCTAAGGGGAAGGTTGCTGAAATTTTCTGTGGCTAAACCAACTAAGCTCGTAATTGAACGATTTTATTTGTTTTTACAGATGGCTTACAAGTTTGTTATTAAGGCACATAAAAGTTCACATGTTCGAGAAGGCATTTCTGCCAAAAAAAAATTCCGTTCAAACGGCTCTCATGTGAAGTTGTGAAACGCGACATACACCTAGTTTCCTGAAACGGGTCACATACATGGTTTCCAGTTTGCACAGTCCAGTGTAGTTCCTTGATAGCTGTCATGGTACAATGACCGAAGATGATTATCTCGGGACGTAATGCAGTCGGCATTTGATTGCGACGTATTCTAGGTTGGGTTAACAAAAGGATTTCAGTTCCTGTATGTTACCACAATCACACCATGCGTAGTTAATCATGAAACATACCTCTCTGCCTTTCTTTTTCCCAGAGAGGTCTTTATTCTTTATTCCTGTCTGCGCGATGTACTGAGAACCTAGCTGGTTGTATGGATGGGGACAGTATATCCGGGGAGAACCATGATTCCGTGAAACAGTGTAGGTTACAGTCCCTGATGTCTCTCTGGAAGGAGATTCTCGCCCTGAGCTCGTCTACTTTATTGTTCAGGGACTGAACATTAGCGAGTAATATACTCGGAAGCGGTGGATGGTATGAATGCTAAAAGTCCACTCCGAATACCTCTTCTCCGCCAGCGGCGTCTTGGAGCACTCTCTGGGATAAGTGGAATTGCCTTGTACGAACAAAGTAAAGTCGTATGTCTGGTCAAAATGCGTTACCGCCACTAATATCCAAAAGTTCTTTCCGGCTGTATGTAATTGTGCATAGGACGTTCTGAGCTAATAATGTGTGCAATAACACACAAACAAACAAAAATACTGCAAAGTTGCTTAGGATCGATCCATGTTCAGGTCGACCATGTCTATCGGCGCCATCTTGCATAACATGAGCCCTGGTCTGTCAGAGGGTTAATAACATGAGCCCAGGTCTGTCAGTGTGTTAATAACATGAGCCCAGGTCTGTCACAGTGTCACTTATCCATCAGTCCTCAACTGTTCCCCCACTACATTATCCCTCCACTCAACCTATCTGTCAAGTGAAAAGAACAAATGTTCTACTCCAGTATTTCTCCGTCCCCCTCTCGCTCCCTCTATTCCTTTGTCTCACTCTCTCTTCCTCCCTCTCTCTTTCTCCCTCTCTCTTCCTCCATCTCTCTTTCTCCCTCTCTGTCTCCCTCTCTTCCTCCCTACTCTCTGTCTCCCTCTCTCTTTCTCCTTCTCTCTTTCTCCCTCTGTCTTTCTCACTCTCTCTGTCTCCCTCTCTCTTTCTCACTCTCTCTGTCTCCCTCTCTCTTTCTCCCTCTCTCTGTCTCCCTCTCTCTTTCTCCCTCTCTCCTCCTCCCTCTCTCTGTCTGTGAACATCAGGGGGGTTTGAATCATGACAGCCCTTTTCATTTAGTCTCAGAGACTGTTGGAGTCACAGAGAAAAGAGGGGGATAAGGAGGGAAGGGAATAAAGGAGAGGAAAGTAACTTAGTGACTCGTATTTGTATCCCTTAGATCGCTCTCCTTCTCCGTCTTCCCTCGCTCCTTCCTCCTTCCCCCAGCACTCATATCCCTCCTATCTGAGTCTTCCTCTCTTTCTTCCCCATTCGCTTTCTCTCTCTCTCTCTCTCTCTCTCTCTCTCTCTCTCTCTCTCTCTCTCTCTCCGCTCTCCTCCTTTATCTCTCTCCCTCCCCCTACTCCTCTCTCTCGCTCCCCTCTCTCTGCCCTCTCTTTCTCTCTCACCTCCCTCCTCTCTTTCTCCCCCTCTCCATCTCTTCTTTTTCTCTCCCTCATCCTCTCTCTCTCCACCTTTCTCTCTCTCTCTCTCTCCCTCCCCCTTCTCCTTTCTTTCTCTCCATCCCCCTCCTCCTCTCTCTCCTCTTCTCTCTCTCTTACTCCCCCTCTCTATTCCTTCTCTCTCTCGCTCTCTTCTCTCTATCCCCTCTCTCTTTCTCACCTTCTCTTTCTCTCTCCCTCCTCTTCTCTCTCTTCTCTCTCTATCCCCTCTTTCTCTCTCCCTCCTCTGTCTCTTTCTCTCTCCCTCCTCCTCTCTCTCTCTTTCTCCTCCTCTCTATCCCCTCTGTCCCCCTCACCCTCCTCTCTATCTCACTCTCTCTCTCTCTCCTGTCAGAGGCCTGTCAGAGGGAGATGCTAGTCTGTTCCCTCAAGGCAGCCAGCAGAAAATAGTTGACACTTCGCTGTCAGAGAGTTGTGTAAAACAGTGTGTGTGTGTGTGTGTGTGTGTGTGTGTGTGTGTGTGTGTGTGTGTGTGTGTGTGTGTGTGTGTGTGTGTGTGTGTGTGTGTGTGTGTGTGTGTGTGTGTGCGTTCACACGTATGTGTCGACTGTAAATAGACAATCCATTAGCCAACTGACAACCAATTCTCTGTCCAGTCTTGGAGTCCAGTATTTTTCTCTAAATTGTGTAGTAGAGGATATGCTGTATCTGTATACAACAACACAAATGCTGTTTCTCTAGCTGTTTGTCAAACCATGGAAACATTATTCCATGTTTAGCTTCTCACTGGGCTTACAGTGTGTGTTTCCACTGGAGGATGTTGAAAGAAGCCAGTCCATAAACAATTTATACTCACTTTTCCATCCTACGTTCTCTTTTTATTCTCACATTATATATGCAGCAAAATAAACAAGACTTCGTTTTATCAGGCACACACACCCACACACACACACATGTATGCATGAACACACACAGCGTGAACAAACATTGACACACACACACACATATTCGCCAGTGCATCAGTAAATAAATACACTTGTGTGAAATTCCCCTGATATGGCTGGCCTCTCAGGCTGATGAGAAAAATGCCTGAGTAATTTTGTAGAAATAATTTTTCACTGTGCATGGAAAATATTGATATATAAATTCCCATTTCCACGGTGTCTCTCTCCTCTCATAGGCTAGTGAGTGTGTTTGTTGACTAAAACACATACAATATGCCCTATTGCCTCCAGCTGTGTGTGTGTGCAGTGTTTTCCACAAGCACATGGAGTCGCCAGCCAAATAGAGAAAGTAGCCAGCCAGGCTCCCCCGAGGGGTTTCCCAAGCTCTGCCTCTAGGTAATAAATTCTAATGCCTTAATTCCATCCAAAATACACAGAAATAGTATTGAATAATTTAATGAGGTTACCTTCCATATTGGAAAAAATGTGTTGTGGTGTTGTGTTTACAATTGAAATGAGTAAAAATGTATGAATTGAGTGTATTGTTAGTTGTTTTGAATATCATCTAGGTCTAGGCCTATATAATCAGGACTATTTTCTAAGTAAGAGAACATTAAACCTTTTTAAACATTTAACCTGTCTTCTCTTTAGATTCAAGTATTTTACTGCAAGATATAAATTGCCACAATTATGTTTGTTCTTCAAATTATGTATTTTATTAAAGCAGAAAAATTAAGTAAAAAGTCCAAATTATCTTGAAAAAATGTATTAACGGTAAAGTAAGTAATCTAACAAATTGTGTGATGGACACTTTTTCAAATGACAAAATGTGTCTCTGCCCAGAGTAGGTGAAAACATGCTTGGTGATGAAATTTCACTTCCTTATGTTATAAAGTACATTTTACCAAGAAAAATGATGATTCTTCATGTTCTGAATCATTCAGTGGGATTTTTCTCTAACATATCATGAACATTATATCTAAGAAGTCGGATTTCGTAAACCTAACTCTGTTGACAAAGTGGTGCAGGTTTCTCGCAAGAACGTTTGAGGATTTTCCATTCTGTAGTGGTCGTCTTCACAGTTCAACATCAGCTGAATGAAATGTGTCAGGCTTTGAAAACAAATAGCTTGGTATATGCTCAATGCTCCGTTGATATTTCACAGAGATCCGCTTTTTTTCCCGAATTAATATGAAAAAGTATACAAAAATATGTACATACTACATGTCTCAAAACCGATATCCATTTTGCCTCTATATTGTTTTATGTGTGTGTGTTTGTGCGTACATGTTCAATATAATTTAATCCATGATAATCGACAAACCAATGTACAATTATTGGATTGACATAAACGTTTATTACACTTTGATATACAGTACCGGTCAAAAGTTTGGACACACCTACTTATTCAAGGGTTTTTCTTTATTTTTACTATGTTCTACATTGGAGATTAATAGTGAAGACATCAAAACTATGAAATAACACATATGGAATCATGTACAGCTGATGTCGGAAGTTTACATAGACCTTAGCCAAATACATTTAAACTCAGTTTTTAACAATTCCTGACATTTAATCATAGTAAAAATTCCCTGTCTTAGGCCAGTTAGTATCACCACTTTATTTTAAGAATGTGAAATGTCAGAATAATAGTAGAGAAAATTATTTATTTCAGCTTTTATTTCTTTCATCACATTCACTGTGGGTCAGAAGTTTACATACACTCAATTAGTATTTGGTAGTATTGCCTTTAAATTGTTTAACTTGGGTCAAACATTTCAGGTAGCCTTCCACAAGCTTCCTACAATAAGTTGGGTGAATTTTGGCCCACAGAGCTGGTGTAACTGAGTCAGGTTTGTAGGCCTCCTTGCTCGCACACACTTTTTCAGTTCTGCCCAAAAATGTTCTATAGTATTGAGATCAGGGCTTTGTGATGGCCACTCCAATACCATGACTTTGTTGTCCTTAAGCCAGTTTGCCACAACTTTGAAAGAATGCTTGGGGTCATTGTCCATTTGGAAGACCCATTTGCGACCAAGCTTTAACTTCCTGACTGATGTCTTGAGATGTTGCTTCAATATATTCACCTAATTTTCCTTCCTCATAATGCCATCTATTTTGTGAAGTGCACCAGTCCCTCCTGCAGCAAAGCACCCCCACAACATGATGTTGCCACCCCTGTGCTTCATGGTTGGGATGGTGTTTTTCAGCTTGCAAGCCTCCCCCTTTTTCCTCCAAACATAACGATGGTCATTATGGCCAAACAGTTCTATTTCTGTTTCATCAGACCAGAGAACATTTCTCCAAAAAGTACGATCTTTGTCCCCCATGTGGAGTTGCAAACCGTAGTCTGGCCCTTTTATGGCGGTTTTGGAGCAGTGGCTTCTTCCTTGCTGAGCAGCCTTTCAGGTTATGTCAATATAGGACTCATTTTTCTGTGGATATAAATACTTTTGTACCTGTTTCCTCCAGCATCTTCACAAGGTCCTTTGCTGTTGTTCTGGGATTGATTTGCACTTTTCACACTAAAGTACGTTCATCTCTAGGAGACAGAATGCATCTCCTTCCTGAGCGGTATGACAGCTGAGTGGTCCCATGGTGTTTATACTTGCGTACTATTGTTTGTACAGATGAACGTGGTACCTTCAGGCGTTTGGAAATTGCTCCCAAGGATGAACCAGACTTGTGGAGGTGTACAATTTTTGACTGATTTCTTTAGATTTTCCCATGATGTCAAGCAAAGAGGCACAAAATGCATCCACAGGTACACCTCCAATTGACTCAAATTATGTCAATTAGCCAATCAGAAGCTTCCAAAGCCATGACATCATTTTCTGGAATTTTCCAAGCTGTTTAAAGGCACAGTCAACTTAGTGCATGTAAACTTCTGACCCACTGGAATTGTGATACAGTGAATGAATTATAAGTTAAATAATCTGTCTGTAAACAATTGTTGGAAAAATGACTTGTGTCATGCACAAAGTAGATGTCCTAACCAACTTACCAGAACTATAGTTTGTTAACAAGACATTTGTGGAGTGGTTGAAAAACTAGTTTTAATGACTCCAACCTAAGTGTATGTAAACTTCCGACTTCAACTGTATC
This sequence comes from Salmo salar, assembly GCF_965601325.2. NCBI lineage: Eukaryota > Metazoa > Chordata > Actinopteri > Salmoniformes > Salmonidae > Salmo > Salmo salar. The sequence continues at coordinate 29,944,153 of NC_138319.1, read as the reverse complement.
TTGTTTCTATATTTCCTGTAATGGGAGCTGTGGATAATCTTCTGGCATTTCACTTGACCTTCAGCGGGTATACAGAATATTGAAAGACTGTTTGGAAGGCTTATCTCAATCAGACTAGGTTTGTCCTTGAGTAGAATCATCACAAGTTTTATTTAAACACACACACACACGAACACAAACATACAGTACACGCACACAGGTAAATACACACACACACACACACACACACACACACCACACACACACACACACACACACACACACACACACACACACACACACACACACACACACACACACACACACACACACACACACATACACACATACACTTACCATCTGTCAAGCATTGAGATCCTGCCTCTTAAATAAATAATGGCAAAGAACACGCATCACTACTTAAAACTGCAAATAACATATTGTTCCAGCTCGTAAAGAAACTCTTCCAATTGTTGTTGATATATAATTGCCTTTCCGAGTCTCACTGCTTGTTAAAATAGCCTTTCTGAGTCTCACTGCTTGTTAAAATAGCCTTTCTGAGTCTCACTGCTTGTTAAAATAGCCTTTCTGAGTCTCACTGCTTGTTAAAATAGCCTTTCTGAGTCTCACTGCTTGTTAAAATATGCCTTTCTGAGTCTCACTGCTTGTTAAAATAGCCTTTCTGAGTCTCACTGCTTGTTAAAATAGCCTTTCTGAGTCTCGCTGCTTGTTAAAATATGCCTTTCTGAGTCTCACTGCTTGTTAAAATAGACTTTCTGAGTCTCACAGCTTGTTAAAATAGCCTTTCTGAGTCTCACTGCTTGTTAAAATAGCCTTTCTGAGTCTCACTGCTTGTTAAAATAGCCTTTCTGAGTCTCACTGCTTGTTAAAATAGACTTTCTGAGTCTCACTGCTTGTTAAAATAGCCTTTCTGAGTCTCACTGCTTGTTAAAATAGCCTTTCTGAGTCTCACTGCTTGTTAAAATAGCCTTACTGAGTCTCACTGCTTGTTAAAATAGCCTTTCTTAGTCTCACTGATTGTTAAAATAGCCTTTCTGAGTCTCACTGCTTGTTAAAATAGCCTGCAGCCTCTGAAAGTCACGAGTCCATCAATCTTGGTGTATATAGTCAACTGAAGGAGAAGAAAATAAATAAGAATCGAAAATGATTTGAAATGGAATGGATTCTTGGTGCTACAAGACATTGAGTTATCTCACTGCCCACACACCTTGGATAAACACCTTCTGCAACCAATATATTTCTCAATTGAAATGTCAACTGCCTTTTTTAACGTTTAATTACCTTGAATTATAGCATGTAACGCAATTCCGATGTAAACAATATTACGTCTGAAATACGAATATAGCCTGCTCCATCAACATTAATCTCTTCTCGCCATGACAATATTATGTGTATTTTTCTGGTAATAACAACCTTAGGACACTTGTTTTATTTGATATTAAAGGGCAGAAAACAAACTTCAAAGTCTCAATATACCTCTGGAATTTACACCCCTCTCATTAATACAACTCCAATAACATCACGGTTGTTATTTCAAAATACTTGGGCATATCTTTCTTCCTTTTTTAAAATTCAACTGATTTATCTCTGGTGGTGGAAAAAACAGAACATGGATTATACCCTATGGTAACGACACAGTTATGTTCCTGCTAACTCAATCAGGGCATAGCTTATTTAGATAGGGTTAGAATTGTCAGTCTTGAAAGTCTATCTAATATAATCTCAATCTATTTTTTTTTTGTAGCGATAAAGTGAACTGCAGCTTTGTTTTCTCTTAGAAGCCAAAGACGTCTTTCCGATCAGTCTTTAGAAAGGAGGCAAGGTGTCTGTTTTATCTCTAACATGTCATCTATGAAACGCGGCGACGCTAATTAGGAACCTTATTGAAGAAAACCCCTGGAGCGGGGAAGCTATTGAACGTGACACAAACAGGACATAAATATAGCTATCTGTCCTTCTTTAATCGCCACTGAATAGGGTGAGGTGTCACCTTGAAGCATGTCATTAATGCTGTTCAGTTAATCAGTTAATCAGATCAAATCAAATAACATGTGTAGGTCAAGGGTGGCTAACGCTCCTCCTGGAGAGCTACTGGGTATATAGCCTTTTGCTCCAACTTAATTCTAAAACCTGACTTAGCTAATCAAGGGCCTGGTGAGCAGCTAATTAGCAGACACAGGTGTGCCATAGAGCTTCAGTTTCTTGGTAGCTTTAGTATCCTTAGTTACGACCGTAATGTCTGTAGATTTTCATACTGTATCTTCGGTACAGCTGGGTAACCTAACCTCATTACAGAGCTGTAGGTGGACACTGCAAAAACATTAAATAAAGTTAAATAAAGGTTAAATTAATAAATGTAAAATAAATGAAATGACAAAAAAATGACTATGGATCTAGTGAATTCCAGCCTCATGCCTTTCTGAGAGGCATTACACATTCAAAACGGTAAAAAGTTTTTTATAACCATAAATCTGCACCTAGTGTCAGTTATTCATCTACATTCTCTTAGGGAATCTGGACACGTCCGGAATGTTCCCCCATTCCCACACGGAATGGCGGTCCTAAACCTCTCATCAGGAGCAGTATTCCGATGACGGATGTTTTATGGCCTGGATGTGATCCACATACACACAGACGGATGAGGGAAATGACTTTCCAAAATGATTTCATTGGCATTCGGAAACAGCTGACATTCCAGTTTTCCAAGCAGACAACATGCTGGGGATTGTAATGAGATGTTTATCATTGGGCAGATTGGGGCACTGTCAGTCAGACCTGGGTCAGGTACCGTATATATATAGATATATAGTAGAAAAATGCAGGGACAGTACGGTTACCTTTGATGTGGGATTGTATTGGGACTTAGACACGCCCTGCAACATGCTTTCCATCCAGGGGTGCTGCACTGCTGCTTGACACTGTGCTCAACTCAACTGTCTGTGTAATGTGTGCTGTCTGGGGGTGGTTGAGAATGGAGCAGACACATTTCCGTTGTTCGCTGTAACATACAGTATGAACAATAACGTTTTATTGTATTGTATTGTACGGTCAGTGCAGCTACAATACATCCAGATGGTACCAACACTACACTCTCCTTATAACGCTGGGCACTATAACTGGCTGACAGCTGGAACGTTGATGGAACCTTATGATAGACGACACATGCGTCATTCATGTCATGAACAGAACGTTCTGTACAGGAAAGATGTACTGTGCTCGTACATAGTACATGTAGTGAAAGTGCTTAGGGCAAGTTATCAGAGCGGCTGTGGGTTTAAAAGCATGCTTTTAGAATGCAGAAGTAATACCGCTCAGAGCTACTCTGGGGAGATGGTAGACATGTCCAATCTCTACTCCACTATCTTTACTTTCAGCATAGATCATGGCTCAATCATCCGTCTGAGAGACGATGAGACGTGAGGAAAAGTCATTTGCTTTATAGATGGTTTTAGATGGTTTGTTGGCGAGTGTGTTGTACAGTACGGGCATGTAAGTAGTGTTTCTGCCAACGACGCAGGAGGAAGAGGAGACTTGGTGGACAGAGCACCTTGTGGTTAGTTGATCCTTTGGGAGATGTTTAATGAAATATGATTGTACACATCAATAATAAGCATGTGAACAGACATTACTAATGTATACTGAACAAAAAATATAAATTCACCATACAAGAATTTCAAAGATTTTACTGAGTTACAGTTCATATAAGGAAATCAGTCAGTTGAAATGAATTCATTAGGCCTTAATCTATGGATTTCACATGACTGGGAATACAGATCTGCATCTGTTGGTAACAGATACCTTTAAACAATGGGCCTCACAATGGGCCTCAGGAACTCGTCATGGTATCTCTGTGCATTCAAATTGCCATCCGTAAAATACAATTGTGTTCGTTGTCCGTAGCTTATGACTGTCCATACCATAGCCCCACCGCCACCATGGAGCACTCTGTTCACAACGTTGACATCAGCAAACCGCACGCCCACACATTGCCATTCACATGGTCTGCAGTTGTGAGGCCGGTTGGAAATACTGCCAACTTCTCAAAAACAACGTTGGAGGCGGCTTATAGTAGAGAAATGAACATTAAATTCTCTGGCAACAGCTCTGGTGGACATTCCTGTAGTCAGCAGTCAGCATGCCAATTGCACGCTCCCTCAAAACTTGAAACGATGTAGTTTATTATTTGTTTTGCAAATTTGAGCATAACGTTTTAAAGAAATAAGCTTTTTGTGCGTATGGAAGATTTCAGGGATCTTTTATTTCAGCTCATGAAACATGGGACCAACACTTTACATGTTGCGTTTATATTTTTGTTCAGTGTATATGACGGTAGTTCTATGAGCATTACTCATGTTAGGTCAATGTCATTCATTTGAGATCATGAACCAGGAGAGTAGCTTTCATCACCCAGACAGTTTTGTGTGCTTGACATCCTGCCTCTACGGTGTTGTACTCTGAGAGATGTTTTGTTCGAAAGCCTTCTGTAACACTGCTGATGTAATATCATTGACTGGATCTGAGGAGAATGCAGGAATGGATTCTAAAGACATGACTAGCTAGTGCTGAGCAGTAGTCTGTCTCTCTAACAGCAGTCTGTAGCAGCAGTCTGTAGCAGCAGTCTGTAGCAGCAGTCTGTAGCAGCTGTCTGTAGCAGCAGTCTGTAGCAGCAGTCTGTAGCAGCAGTCTGTAACAGCAGTCTGTTGCAGCAGTCTGTATCAGCTGTCTGTAGCAGCTGTCTGTAGCAGCAGTTTGTAGCAGCTGTCTGTAGCAGCAGTCTGTAGCAGCAGTCTGTAGCAGCTGTCTGTAGCAGCTGTCTGTAGCATCAGTCTGTAGCAGCAGTCTGTATCAGCTGTCTGTAGCAGCAGTCTGTAGCAGCTGTCTGTAGCAGCAGTCTGTAGCAGCTGTCTGTAGCAGCAGTCTGTAGCAGCAGTCTGTAGCAGCTGTCTGTAGCAGCAGTCTGTAGCAGCAGTCTGTAGCAGCAGTCTGTAGTAGCTGTCTGCAGCAGCAGTCTGTTGCAGCAGTCTGTAGCAGCAGTCTGTAGCAGCTGTCTGTAGCAGCAGTCTGTAGCAGCTGTCTGTAGTAGCAGTCTGCAGCAGCTGTCTGTAGCAGCAGGTTGTAACAGCAGTCTTTTACAGCAATCTGTAATGTAAGTCTGTAACGGAAGTCTGTAGAAGCAGTCTGTAACAACAGTCTGTCGCAGCAGTCTGTAACAGCAGTGTGGAACAGCAGTCTGTTTTAGGAGTCTGTAACAACAGTGTGGAAAAGCAGTCTGTATCTCTGGGGCAGGAGTGGGTCTTCTGTTGCAGTATAAACTTTCCGTCCTCAGAACGCAGTATTCACACACACACACACACACACACACACACACACACACACACACACACACACGACACACACACACACACACACACACACACACACACACACACACACACACACACACACACACACACACACACACACACACACACGCATGTTTACTAAATGTACAACTTGATTTAAATGTAGACCCTCCTCACCAGATCTTCTCCACCTCTAAGGATGTCTAGCCAATTACATGGAGCAAGCAGAGCAGCATATCAACCTGGTTATGGTAATAAGGTCAATGTATAAGCAATAAGCACCAGGTAGACATTTCCTTTAGGCACAGATCTAAGTGCAGATTAAATCCCACTAATTCTGACCTTAACCATTATTAGGGAAAATGCAGAACTGACCATAGTTCAGTGCCTATGGGGACATATATATCTAATCTGACCTATTAGTAGTAAAAGCCTGGCACGTTTTGACTGCCCAGGACTCTGGACTCAAAGCAGGGTAGAGATTTGAGTAAGGCCCAGGACTCTGGACTCAGAGCAGGGTAGAGGTTTGAGTAAGGCCCAGATGGACTCAGAGCAGGGTAGATATTTGAGTAGGGCCCAGATGGACTCAGAGCACGGTAGAGGTTTGAGTAAGGCCCAGGACTCTGGACTCAGAGCAGGGTAGAGGTTTTAGTAAGGGAAGACCACCCCTGAAATGGACAAAAATGAATGGGAACATATTGGCACTGTACGAAACATATACATGATGTACAATACCACTCAAATGGATGCCGTTTCATTCAAAACTTATTGTAAATGTCATATGGCAAATGCGAGCGCGCTCCACGGTAAATGTTCATATTGCAAATGCACACATACTTTTGTCATATTTTTTTACTTGTCTAAGGCATATGTTTTGACCATTTGCAATATGATTTCATAGGAAGTCAAAAGTCGAAGTCAAAAGTCAGTGAACCATTGCGATATGCCATAAGAAATGTCCAAATGCAATATGAAAGTATTGAAAGTGCTAAATCAGGATGTTTTGTCCATTTGCAATATGATTTCATAGGAAGTCAAAAGTCAAGGCAAAAGTCAGTGAACCATTGCCAAATGCCATAAGAAATGTCCAAATGCAATATGAAAGTATTGAAAGTGCCAAATCAGGATGTTTTGTCCATTTGCAATGTGAGTTCATAGGAAGTCAAAAGTCAAAGTCAAACGTCAGTGAACCATTGCCAAATGCCAAAATAAATGTCCAAATGCAATATCAAAGAATTGAAAGTGCCAAATCAGGATGTTATGTCCATTTGCCATGTACGATCATAGGAAGTCGGGTTTCCAAACCCAAAAGTCAGTGAACCATGTCCAAATGGCATTTATACTGCCCAAATGATATATAGCACTATGTTAAGCCATGAATCAACCTAGATGGTCTATTTGTCATGTATGATGAGGGAGAAGTGGGACTCTGTTGTTTTTTTTTTTTTTATGAAAAATGTCCAAAATGACCCCTATTGGACGGGCACGGGTGGGGGGTGCTCCCTACCCAACCGTAGACCCCTTGCACCCCCTAAAGGCATTAAAAACCATTTTAAAAATGTGCTCCTGGTAGCCCATTCCAATCACCAGGCGCACGGCTGTCCATTTGCAATATGTTTCAATGGGCATTTACCATCACGAATTTGACATGCTCAAAAATACTGCAGGAATGCGAAATTGACTGGCCCGATGAACTCGGGATGGCCGGGTAGGGATTCTGGTTCCTCTCCATCGCTCGTTGGTGTTGATTTCAGAATGTCAATTTGGTGATGGTCTATCACTGTTTAAACATATTGCAAATGGACACAAGTCAGCTAGCAAGTCACCGTCCATCAGTCAATTAGATATCATTCTGACACCAAACTGATACAAACTGACACCACACCCACTTTTTCCAACTTGTTTAAAAGCCAACTATCACATATTTCAGAGCAGGCCCAAAATTCACAGCGTCTTCTGTTTAAACCATAATAAAAACATACAACACGTAGTTACGTTCTAGCTGCGGGTCCAGTTCTGACATTATGTGTAGGCCTAGCGGAGGTGACCCTGAATCCCATGTTTCGGCTCAATAAGTAATTTGGAGCCCGAGCAGTGACCTTAATTGGTGCTGACAATCCACATTTCCGGGCGTTGCTACGGGGTCCTTGAATGAGCTATCGGACAGAAACGTAAGGGTCCGTCTCTATGGGCCGAGGCAGTTTCAATGCACTTAGTCTTGTGACTCTGGGACTTTTTTAAATGTCGTCATTTTCATGATGGTCAAAATGAATTGAAGTTATTGCAAATGTACAAGGCTGTTTCTCTGTCTGAGAACCTTCTAGAGCCACATAACTCACCGTGCACTATCGACTTGAGCTCTTGAACAGGTTTCTAAAGTTTCAGAGCTCTAGGTCTGACAGTTCTTTGATAGTTTGAACAAAGGTAACTATTGCAGGCTCTGTGTGTCTGTAAGCCCCACACTATGTCACTCCGTCCTTGCTGTGTGTGTGTGTGAGCTTTTCTTGGAAATCTGATGGGAGAAATTACTGATTTACAGTACATGAGGGTTACCTAGTCACACATATGAAGTTTTGGAAAGATGTGACTTTTTTAACTCTCCAAAACAGCCACTGTGACCCCAATTTAAGGCACTTCCGGTTGGCACAGGAAGCTAAAAGTTAACACATATCCTCATTAGGATAAGCTTTTACAGAATCCTGAGTTTTAAGTCTTTACATTAAGAACAGACTGATTTACACAGGGTTGAATGCACTATTTCTCACAAACTGCAGGCTGGGTATGGCAAAACACTTTTAGGGTGATTTTAACCACTTCCGGTTGCTCCAGGAAGCTAAGAATCAACACAGGTAGACCTCATAGTGGCCTGATGAATTGCCATCGAAGACAGGTTCATAAGGCATTCATAACCCACATAGGCTTCAGGTTGAATTTAGGGGAGCAGGCAATATATTCCTATGGGGAGAGATGTCATTGTAAACTGTGAGATGAAAAAACCCTGTTTTCACTGTTAATAACTTCTTTGGGCTCAACTCCTGTTAACCTCTATGGGCTATGTGGGATGCAAGCGTCCCACCCCTGGTACACCCTATCAACAACAGGTGAAATATCAAGAGCGCCAAATTTGAAAACAATTAAATGTCATAATTCAAATTTCTCAAACATAAAACTACACCCTTTGAAAGATAAACATCTCCTTAACGGGATCGATTTGACAGCATCCGGTGTAATGGCAGAGTGCCAAATTCAAAAAAAATTATTACAAATATTGAACTTTCATACATTAACAAGTGCAACACACCAAATTAAAGCTTAACTTCTCGTTAATCTAGCCACCGTGTCAGATTTCAAAAAGGCTTTACGGCGAAAGCAAACCATGCGATTATCTTAGGACAGCGCCCAGCATACCAACACATGAAAATCTGATTTCAACCCGCCAGGTGCAACACAAAAGTCAGAAATAACGATTTAATTCATGCCTTACATTTGAAGAACTTCTTCTGTCGGCACTCCAATATGTCCCATCAACATCACAAATGGTCCTTTTGTTCGATTAATTCCGTCGTTATATCTCCAAAATGTCCATTTATTTGGCGCGTTTGATTCAGAAAAACACCGGTTCCAACTCATGCATGACTACAAAATATCTAATAAGTTACTTGTAAACGCTGTCCAAACATTTGAAACAACTTTCCTAATACAACTTTAGGTATTTTTTAATGTAAATAATGGATACAATTTAAGACGGGATAAACGGTGTTCAATACCGGATAAAAACAACATGAAGCGCGTGACCTGGAGCGCACATCAAAACATTAGAGTGCACTAGGCTGGACCCTCGTTCTGAACTGCCGTACTTCTTCATTTCTATAAAGACATTTTTTTTATCCGGACGTCAAAATACTGCCCCCTAGCCCAAAGAAGTTAAGGGTTAATGCCACACGGTCAAGGTTAGGCTTGCACAGATCGGGAGGACCTCAGAAACATTCCTGAGGTCAAATTGTGCTTCTACCCCTAACGGTTCTCTAGCTGTCATCCAAAAGCACTTGAAATTTAGGGCCAGTCTTCATTAAGGGCCTACTTTTTATCACGGTTGCTGAGCGAGCTACGGTCAAGCGGGGCATCTCGTTGAGTTTTTTCTTTGACATCTGTTGGGAGAAATGACTGATTTACAGTTCATGAGGGTTGCCTAATCACACATATGAAGTTTTGGAAAGATCTGACCTTTTTAACCCTTCGAAACAGCCCCTATGACCCCAATTTAAGGCACTTCCGGTTGACACAGGAAGCTTAAAGTGAATACATATCCTCCTTGGGGTAAGCTCTTACATAATATTGAGTTTTAACTCTTTATGTTAACTTCTATGGGCTACACTATCAACAGCCAGTGAAATAGCATGTTGCGAAATACAAAACAGCAAAAATCTCACAATTTCATTTTCTCAAACAATCAACTATTTTACACCATTTTAAAGATAAACTCGTTAATCTAACCACATTGTCCGATTTAAAAAGGCTTTATGGCGAAAGCATAAAATTAGATTATGTTAGGACATAAACTTCACAAGAAAAACCACACAGCCATTTTCCAAGCAAGGACATGCATCACAAAAACCAAAAATACAGATAAAATATTCACTAACCTTTGATGATCTTCATCAGATGGCACTCATAGGATTTCATGTTACTCAATACATGTATGTTTTGCTCGATAAAGTTCATATTTATATCCAAAAACCCCATTTTACATTGGCGTGTGATGTTCAGAAAATGTATTCCTACCAAAACCCGCGGTGAAGGAGCACATCAATTTACAAAAATACTCATCATAAACGTTGATAACATTTACAACAGTTATTGAAAGAATTATAGATATACTTCTCCTTAATGCAACCGCTGTGTCAGATTTTAAAATAGCTTTATGGAGAAAGCACATTTTTCAATATTCTGAGTACATAGCTCAACCATCAAAGCAAGCTATACAGATACCTGCCAAGTTCTGGGGTCAACTAAACTCAGAATTAGTATTATAAATATTCTCTTACCTTTGCTGATCTTCGTCAGAATGCACTCCCAGGACTCCTACTTCCACAAGGAATTGTATTTTTGTTCGAAATAATCCATATTTATGTCCAAATACCTCCGTTTTGTTCGTGCATTCAGATCACTATCCAAAGGCATAACGCGCGAGCGTAAATCCAGACACGAAAAGTTAAATACTTCCATTACTGTTCCTAGAAACATGTCAAACGTTGTTTACAATCAATCCATAGGGTCTTTTTAACATAAAACGTTGATAATATTCCAACCGGACAATAGCGTATTCGTTACAGCGGAAAAAGAAGGAGAGGCGCATCAAACGTGCCCACGTAGTAAACAACTCACTGGTCCCAGGCAGTCCACTCATTGACTGAGCTCCTATTTTCTGCCCAGTAACAGGAGAAGGATGAAACACGTTTCTAAAGGCTGTTGACAGCCATTGGAAGCCTTAGGGAGTGCAATGTGACCCCACAGACACTGTAGTTTCGATAGGGATTCAAAATAAGAACTACAATTCTCAGATTTCCCACGTCCTGGTTGGATTTTTCTCAGGTTTTTGCCTGCCATATGCGTTCTGTTATACTCACAGACATCATTCAAACAGTTTTAGAAACTTCAGAGTGTTTTCTATCCAAATCTACTAATGATATGCATATTCTAGTTTCTGGGCCCGAGTTCGTAGGCCGTTTAATTTGGGTACGTTTTTCATCCGGCCGTGAAAATACTGCCCCCTACCCAAGAGAGGTTAAGAACTGACTGATTTACAGAGGGTTGAAGCAGTGTGTGTGATTTCAGAAAATCACAGAAAATTCCGTTCCGCCTGAGGAACCCCTGGCCAACAGCCAATGGCATCACACGGCGCGAAATACAATTAAATTTTCTCAAACAATCAACTATTTTACACCATTTTAAAGACAAGACTCTTGTTAATAACCTCTTACATCTAGACGTTCCGCTAGCGGAACACCTGCTCCAATATCCAATGATAGGCGTGGCGCGAATTACAAATTCCTCAAAAATACAAAAACTTCAATTTTTCAAACATATGACTATTTCACAGCATTTTAAAGATAAGACTCTCCTTTATCTAACCACACTGTCCGATTTCAAAAAGGCTTTACAGCGAAAGCAAAACATTAGATTATGTCAGCAGAGTACCAAGCCAGAAATAATCAGACACCCATTTTTCAAGCTAGCATATAATGTCACAAAAACCCAGAAGACAGCTAAATGCAGCACTAACCTTTGATGATCTTCATCAGATGACACACCTCGGACATTATGTTATACAATACATGCATGTTTTGTTCAATCAAGTTCATATTTATATCAAAAAACAGCTTTTTACATTAGCATGTGACGTTCAGAACTAGCATACCCCCCGCAAACTTCCGGGGAATTTGCTAACAATTTACTAAATTACTCACGATAAACGTTCACAAAAAGCATAACAATTATTTTAAGAATTATAGATACATAACTCCTCTATTCACTCGATATGTCCGATTTTAAAATAGCTTTTTGGTGAAAGCACATTTTGCAATATTCTAAGTACATAGCCCAGGCATCACGGGCTAGCTATTTAGACACCCGGCAAGTTTAGCACTCACCAATATCAGATTTACTATTATAAAAGTTTGATTACCTTTTGTTGTCTTCGTCAGAATGCACTCCCAGGACTGCTACTTCAATAACAAATGTTGGTTTGGTCCAAAATAATCCATCGTTATATCCGAATAGCGGCGTTTTGTTCGTGCGTCCCAGACACTATCTGAATGGTAAAGAAGGGTCGCGCGCATGGCGCAATTCGTGACAAAAAAATTCTAAATATTCCATTACCGTACTTCGAAGCATGTCAACCGCTGTTTAAAATCCATTTTTATGCCATTTTTCTCGTAAAAAAGCGATAATATTCCGACCGGGAATGTCCATTTAGCTAAACAGAGGAATGAAAACAAACCTTTCGGTCGACGCGGGCACGAGCCTGAGTCTCACAGTACTGTAACCAGCCACTACCCAAATGCGCTACTTTGTTTCAGCCAGAGCCTGCAAAGCCACGATTCCGCTTTTTGCCGCCTTCTGAGAACCTATGGCAGCCGTAGGAAGTGTCACGGGACAGCTAAGATCCTCACTCTTCAATAAACAGAGACAAGAAGAACGACACCTTGTCAGACAGGCCACTTCCTGCATGAAATGTTCTCAGGTTTTTGCCTGTCATATGAGTTCTGTTATACTCACAGACACCATTCAAACAGTTTTAGAAACTTTAGGGTGTTTTCTATCCAAAGCCAATAATTATATGCATATTCTAGTTACTGGGCAGGAGTAGTAACCAGATTAAATCGGGTACGTTTTCTATCCAGCCGTGAAAATACTGCCCCCTAGCCATAACAGGTTAACCTATCCACATTGTCCGATTTCAAAAAGGCTTTACAGTGAAAGCAAAACATTAGATTATGTCAGGAGAGTACATAGCTCGGCCATCACAGGCTAGCTAATTTGACACCCACCAAGTTTGGTGCTCACTAAACTCAGAATTACTAAAAGAAAAATTGGATTACCTTTGCTGTTCTTTGTCAGAAAGCACTCCCAGGACTTCTACTTCAACAACAAATGTTGTTTTGTTTCGAAATAATCCATAGTTATATTGAAATAGCTCCGTTTTGTTAGTGCGTTGAGGTCACTATCCGAAGGGTGACGCGCGGGCGCATTTCGTGACAAAAAAAATCTAAATATTCCATTACCGTACTTCGAAGCATGTCAAACGCTGTTTAAAATCAATTTTTATGCAATTTTTCTCGTAAAATAGCGATAATATTCCAACCGGGCGACGTTGTATTCATTCAAAGACTGAAAGAACAAAATGGAGTACTCTCGTGGATGCGCATCTCCAGTGTCAATGTCCCCAGGCAGGCCAGTAACAAACAGAGCTGCTGTAACAAGCCCAGAGACTGCAGAGCTCTCATTCCACTTTCTGGCGCCTTCTGAGAGCCAATGGAAGCCTTAGAAAATGTCACGTTACAGCACAGATGCTGTATTTTTGATAGAGAGGCTACAGAAGGACAATAAATTGTCAGACAGGGCACTTCCTGTATGGAATCTTCTCAGGTTTTGGCCTGCCATATGAGTTCTGTTATACTCACAGACACCATTCAAACAGTTTTAGAAACTTTAGAGTGTTTTCTATCCAAATCTACTAATTATATGCATATTCTAGTTTCTGGGCAGGAGTAGTAACCAGATTAAATCGGGTACATTTTTTATCCGGCCGTGAAAATACTGCCCCCTATCCCAAACAGGTTAACGGATTCGTCTGAACATGCCGCAACTGGATCTGTACGTTTTTTTGGAAAAAAACACATTTCTTTGAGCATCACCGATTGTACATTGTACGATTTCTCTTAAATTACGATAGATAAATGTCTGGTTCTTTTTTTCCTGACACCGTAGGTTCATGTACTTTGACGTGAAGCGGTCAAATTAGCGCTCTATTTTCGTTTTTGAACTTTAATCCCAGAAAAATGGCCTTAACTCAAAAAGCATTGAGGCCTTGACGCCATCTTCTTTCTGGGCTAACTGGCCATTATGCCAAACCTATACTCACCAAGTTTCGTCTTCGAAGTCTTTTCCATTTAGGAGAAATGGCCACGTCTTTATTAGTGATGTTTTGTACATTTGCAATAAGATTCCATTCGCCATCTGGTGGAATTTACCGGGACAGCGGAAAAATGACCAAAATTTGAACATTTCATAAAATATATGTCCGAAAGACTTCGTTCGATGACTTCCCAGAAGATCTGGCCCCGATGCACGGGTAGAGGATTGAATAAGGCCCAGGACTCTGGACTTAGAGCAGGGTAGAGGTTTGCGTAAAGCCCAGGACTCTGGACTCAGAGCACGGTAGAGATTTGAGTTAGGTCCAGGACTCTGGACTTAGAGCAGGGTAGAGGTTTGAGTAAAGCCCAGGACTCTGGACTCAGAGCACAGTAGAGATTTGAGTTAGGTCCAGGACTCTGGACTCAGAGCAGGGTAGAGATTTGAGTAAGGCCATGAGATACAGCAGAGTAGTTTCCCTTTAATAGTCTGAGTTCTCTCTCATCAATCCATACACACACACACACACACACACACACACACACACACACACACACACACACACACACACACACACACACACACACCTTTGCTCTACCTTCTCCATCTTAGAGTAATTATTGCCAGAGGCAGGTTGGCGTGGAGATGGATTGCCTCTGACGTCTGGTGAAAGTGAAGGAGAAGAGAGAGAACGCACTGCAGAGAGAGAGAGGAGAGAGATAAAGAGGTAACACGGAGTGAGATGAGGGCTGGGAAATGGAAAAACATAAACAGAGGCTAGCCAGCTTGCTTTCTGCTCCATGATTTAAATGGTTGATACTATAGAGGAAACTATTTTTTAGCAACTATTAGTAAACACACACACACGGAAGCACACATACACATACTCACCTTATCTGCAGCTCCAGCTATTCTCTTATTCTCTCAGCTGTTGAAAGCTACAGAATCTAACAGGGAGGGCTTTTTGTTGTTTTTCGTGTGGGGTTTTCTTCTCTCTCTCTTTAGGCGATTCCACAGTAATGGAATTGCATTGATACTCTTATTTTTGCCAAACAAAAACCATTGATTTAAAATTTTAACAAACCATACAACTCTATGGACTAAGACTACTTTTACTGTTCTGTCCTGTCCTGTCCTGTCCTCTACTCTACTCTACTCTACTCTACTCTACTGTACTGTACTGTACTGTACTGTACTCTACTGTACTGTACTGTACTGTACTCTACTATACTCTACTTTATTGTACTCTACTGTACTGTATTGTACTCTGCTCTACTCTACTGTACTGTGCTCTACTCTACTCCATTGTACTCTACTCTACTGTACTGTACTGTGCTCTACTCTACTGACCTGTCCTGTGCTCTACTCTACTGTACTGTGCTCTACTCTACTGTACTGTACTGTACTGTACTGTGCTGTGCTTTGCTCTACTGTACTGTACTCTACTCTACTGTACTGTACTCTACTGTACTGTACTGTACTGTGCTCTACTGTACTAAACTGTCCTGTACTCTACTCTAATCTACTCTACTCTACGGTGCTCTACTCTACTGTACTGTACTGCACTGTACTGAACTGTACTGTACTGTACTGTACTGTATTGTGCTCAACTCTAGTCTACTCTACTCTACTCTACTGTGCTCTACTGTACTATACTGTGCTCTACTCTACTGTACTGTACTTTACTCTACTCTACTCTACTCTACTCTACTCTACTGTGCTCTACTCTACTGTACTGTCCTGTACTCTACTCTATTGTACTTTGCTCTACTCTACTGTACTGTGCTCTACTGTACTTGTTTTTACTGTACTCTACTCTACTGTACTGCCCTGTACTCTACCCTACTCTACTGTACTCTACTGTACTGTACTGTACTGTGTTCTACTGTACTGTACTGTACTGTACTGTGCTTTACTCTACTGTACTGTACTGTCCTGTACTCTACTCTATTGTACTTTGCTCTACTCTACTGTACTGTCCTGTACTCTACTCTACTGTACTGTACTGTGCTCCACTCTACTGTACTGTACTGTGCTCTACTGTACTGTACTGTACTGTGCTCTACTGTACTGTACTGTACTATACTGTACTGTGCTCTACTCTACTGCACTGTACTGTACTGTACTGTCCTGTACTCTACTCTACTGTACTGTGCTCTACTGTACTGTACTGTACTGTACTGTACTCTACTTTACTCTACTCTACTGTCCTGTCCTGTCCTCTACTCTACTGTACTCTACTCTACTGTACTGTGCTCTACTGTACTGTACTGTACTATACTGTACTGTACTGTACTCTACTTTACTCTACTCTACTGTCCTGTCCTGTCCTCTACTCTACTCTACTGTACTGTGCTCTACTGTACTTGTTTTTACTGTACTCTACTCTACTGTACTGTCCAGTACTCTACTCTACTGTACTCTACTGTACTGTACTATACTCTACTCTGCTGTACTGTACTGTGCTCTACTGTACTTGTTTCTACTGAAGGCAGAAACAATAATCCCAAAGGAAATGTAAGTGTTGATATTAGTTATCAGGGGTCTTAACATCAGCATTATAGTGTGTTGCTGTGTGTCTAATACCTTTTAACACTTTTTATGACAGAACCCTTTTCCGTCTGTTTGACCAGAAATCAAAGCCTTTGTCTTGGTCCACATTTGTAGGATGGAAAATGGCTGAAATTCATATATGCCTTAATTTCTCAAAACTATAGACTCTTAGCTTTCATTTGACACCCAATTTGATATGCTCCTATTAACTTCATGTTGGTGCTCATGGCTCCTTTTACATGGACATTACCCTTTCTTTCTCTCTCTCTCTCTCTCTCTCTCACACACACACACACACCCATTGTCGTCCCAATCTCTGCTGTTATTTACCTGTGGGACCCGCTGCTCCGCTGGGAGGGAGAACCCTGATCTCACTGTGGGGCTCTGAGATGAAGGTTGTTAGCAAATAGACTTCCCCTCTTAATTACTGCTGGACCTGGCTTTGTGTGTGTGTGTGTGTGTGTGTGTGTGTGTGTGTGTGTGTGTGTGTGTGTGTGTGTGTGTGTGTGTGTGTGTGTGTGTGTGTGTGTGTGTGTGTGTGTGTGTGTGTGTGTGTGTGTGTGTGTGGGGGGCTCTTCCGCTGAGCTCTAGTTGTTGGTTTTATTATCATCTAAGAAAATCTATTTATTAACCTAAAATCGTCATTCCATTTTGGAATTGAGAATTCATGTGCTTTCAATAGCCTGTCGGTATTTCAGAAGGAAGCTGCGTTCACTGCACAGAGATAGAAAGAAAGGCAATAAGTGGTGAAATGAATTGATAATCATCTATTGTTCACCCGACATGGTAGATGGAGTCTTTTCATCCAGTGAAACTGAGGGAAATTACTGTAATCATTCCTTCCAGTTCTTACCCTGTTTCTCCAGCTCGGAATATTACTCTGAGCAATATGATAATACAGCTAATAGTGGAAACCCAGCTAGTACGAGGAACATTACTCTGAGCAATATGATAATACAGCTAATAGTGGAAACCCAGCTAGTACGAGGACGTCTGTGAAGCGGCTATATTAGGGTCTGTGGGTGCTGTGCATTGTGTGGGGGTGAGGGCTATGAGAGGGTCTGTGGGTGCTGTGCGTTGTGTGGGGGTGAGGGCTATAAGAGGGTCTGTGGGTGCTGTGCGTTGTGTGGGGGTGAGGGCTATAAGAGGGTCTGTGGGTGCTGTGCGTTGTGTGGGGGTGAGGGCTATAAGAGGGTCTGTGGGTGCTGTGCGTTGTGTGGGGGTGAGGGCTATGAGAGGGTCTGTGGGTGCTGTGCGTTGTGTGGGGGTGAGGGCTATAAGGGGGTCTGTGGGTGCTGTGCGTTGTGTGGGGGTGAGGGCTATGAGAGGGTCTGTGGGTGCTGTGCGTTGTGTGGGGGTGAGGGCTATGAGAGGGTCTGTGGGTTAGTCACCCCATTCTTTATCTTAAATGCATTTAATTCCCTGTGCTTGATTATTTTTGTGATACACACACAGAGACACACACACACACAGAGACAGACACACACACAGAGACACACACACACACACACAGAGACACACACACACAGAGACACACACACACACAGAGACACACACACACAGAGACAGACACACACAGACACACACACACACAGAGACACACACAGAGACACACACACATAGACAGACACACACAGAGACACACACACATAGACAGACACACACACAGAGACAGACACACACAGAGACAGACACACACAGAGACAGACACACACAGAGACAAACACGAGTATGTGATCTAGAACTGTAGAAATGAGATGGCTAATTGACTGGCTGCCTGGTCTTTTAAACACACTGATTGTTTCAAGGGATAGAATGGATTTAATTGGCAGTTCTGATCTGAACATGTCTTCATGTATGTCTATTCTGTGTTTTGTTATGTAGACAACTATCTTACTATTGTTGAACAATGTCCATATGAGCACTGACCTCATTCCCATTTATACCAGTATAGCCACCAGGAATATAGCCTCTTTTCTCATTCCCATTTATACCAGTATAGCCACCAGGAATATAGCCTCTTTTCTCATTCCCATTTATACCAGTATAGCCACCAGGAATATAGCCTCTTTTCTCATTCCCATTTATACCAGTATAGCCACCAGGAATATAGCCTCTTTTCTCATTCCCATTTATACCAGTATAGCCACCAGGAAAATAGCCTCTTTTCTCATTCCCATTTATACCAGTATAGCCACCAGGAATATAGCCTCTTTTCTCATTCCCATTTATACCAGTATAGCCACCAGGAATATAGCCTCTTTTCTCATTCCCATTTATACCAGTATAGCCACCAGGAATATAGCCTCTTTTCTCATTCCCATTTATACCAGTATAGCCACCAGGAATATAGCCTCTTTTCTCATTCCCATTTATACCAGTATAGCCACCAGGAATATAGCCTCTTTTCTCATTCCCATTTATACCAGTATAGCCACCAGGAATATAGCCTCTTTTCTCATTCCCATTTATACCAGTATAGCCACCAGGAATATAGCCTCTTTTCTCATTCCCATTTATACCAGTATAGCCACCAGGAATATAGCCTCTTTTCTCATTCCCATTTATACCAGTATAGCCACCAGGAATATAGCCTCTTTTCTCATTCCCATTTATACCAGTATAGCCACCAGGAATATAGCCTCTTTTCTCATTCCCATTTATACCAGTATAGCCACCAGGAATATAGCCTCTTTTCTCATTCCCATTTATACCAGTATAGCCACCAGGAATATAGCCTCTTTTCTCATTCCCATTTATACCAGTATAGCCACCAGGAATATAGCCTCTTTTCTCATTCCCATTTATACCAGTATAGCCACCAGGAATATAGCCTCTTTTCTCATTCCCATTTATACCAGTATAGCCACCAGGAATATAGCCTCTTTTCTCATTCCCATTTATACCAGTATAGCCACCAGGAATATAGCCTCTTTTCTCATTCCCATTTATACCAGTATAGCCACCAGGAATATAGCCTCTTTTCTCATTCCCATTTATACCAGTATAGCCACCAGGAATATAGCCTCTTTTCTCATTCCCATTTATACCAGTATAGCCACCAGGAATATAGCCTCTTTTCTCATTCCCATTTATACCAGTATAGCCACCAGGAATATAGCCTCTTTTCTCATTCCCATTTATACCAGTATAGCCACCAGGAATATAGCCTCTTTTCTCATTCCCATTTATACCAGTATAGCCACCAGGAATATAGCCTCTTTTCTCATTCCCATTTATACCAGTATAGCCACCAGGAATATAGCCTCTTTTCTCATTCCCATTTATACCAGTATAGCCACCAGGAATATAGCCTCTTTTCTCATTCCCATTTATACCAGTATAGCCACCAGGAATATAGCCTCTTTTCTCATTCCCATTTATACCAGTATAGCCACCAGGAATATAGCCTCTTTTCTCATTCCCATTTATACCAGTATAGCCACCAGGAATATAGCCTCTTTTCTCATTCCCATTTATACCAGTATAGCCACCAGGAATATAGCCTCTTTTCTCATTCCCATTTATACCAGTATAGCCACCAGGAATATAGCCTCTTTTCTCATTCCCATTTATACCAGTATAGCCACCAGGAATATAGCCTCTTTTCTCATTCCCATTTATACCAGTATAGCCACCAGGAATATAGCCTCTTTTCTCATTCCCATTTATACCAGTATAGCCACCAGGAATATAGCCTCTTTTCTCATTCCCATTTATACCAGTATAGCCACCAGGAATATAGCCTCTTTTCTCATTCCCATTTATACCAGTATAGCCACCAGGAATATAGCCTCTTTTCTCATTCCCATTTATACCAGTATAGCCACCAGGAATATAGCCTCTTTTCTCATTCCCATTTATACCAGTATAGCCACCAGGAATATAGCCTCTTTTCTCATTCCCATTTATACCAGTATAGCCACCAGGAATATAGCCTCTTTTCTCATTCCCATTTATACCAGTATAGCCACCAGGAATATAGCCTCTTTTCTCATTCCCATTTATACCAGTATAGCCACCAGGAATATAGCCTCTTTTCTCATTCCCATTTATACCAGTATAGCCACCAGGAATATAGCCTCTTTTCTCATTCCCATTTATACCAGTATAGCCACCAGGAATATAGCCTCTTTTCTCATTCCCATTTATACCAGTATAGCCACCAGGAAAATAGCCTCTTTTCTCATTCCCATTTATACCAGTATAGCCACCAGGAATATAGCCTCTTTTCTCATTCCCATTTATACCAGTATAGCCACCAGGAATATAGCCTCTTTTCTCATTCCCATTTATACCAGTATAGCCACCAGGAATATAGCCTCTTTTCTCATTCCCATTTATACCAGTATAGCCACCAGGAATATAGCCTCTTTTCTCATTCCCATTTATACCAGTATAGCCACCAGGAATATAGCCTCTTTTCTCATTCCCATTTATACCAGTATAGCCACCAGGAATATAGCCTCTTTTCTCATTCCCATTTATACCAGTATAGCCACCAGGAAAATAGCCTCTTTTCTCATTCCCATTTATACCAGTATAGCCACCAGGAAAATAGCCTCTTTTCTCATTCCCATTTATACCAGTATAGCCACCAGGAATATAGCCTCTTTTCTCATTCCCATTTATACCAGTATAGCCACCAGGAATATAGCCTCTTTTCTCATTCCCATTTATACCAGTATAGCCACCAGGAAAATAGCCTCTTTTCTCATTCCCATTTATACCACTATAGCCACCAGGAATATAGCCTCTTTTCTCATTCCCATTTATACCAGTATAGCCACCAGGAATATAGCCTCTTTTCTCATTCCCATTTATACCAGTATAGCCACCAGGAATATAGCCTCTTTTCTCATTCCCATTTATACCAGTATAGCCATCAGGAATATAGCCTCTTTTCTCATTCCCATTTATACCAGTATAGCCACCAGGAATATAGCCTCTTTTCTCATTCCCATTTATACCAGTATAGCCACCAGGAATATAGCCTCTTTTCTCATTCCCATTTATACCAGTATAGCCACCAGGAATATAGCCTCTTTTCTCATTCCCATTTATACCAGTATAGCCACCAGGAATATAGCCTCTTTTCTCATTCCCATTTATACCAGTATAGCCACCAGGAATATAGCCTCTTTTCTCATTCTTGTTGTTGCTCCTTTTTTCATTTGTTCTCTCTGATTGGCTCAAAGTTGAAATGTCTGCTCGGCGATTCTATATGTTGAAACAGGGAGAGAAGCTGCAGCTCGTGGGCACCCAGCGGGTTGTAGGCTACCTACTGTTATAGCATGCAAAGGAACAGAATCCTCCTGAAGAATGTTGGCTTCTGTCTGTACCCTTAGACCAATGGAAAGCTGTATCTGTCTGTACCCTTAGACCAATGGAAAGCTGTATCTGTCTGTACCCTTAGACCAATGGAAAGCTGTATCTGTCTGTACCCTTAGACCAATGGAAAGTTGTATCTGTCTGTACCCTTAGACCAATGGAAAGCTGTATCTGTCTGTACCCTTAGACCAATGGAAAGCTGTGTCTGTCTGTACCCTTAGACCAATGGAAAGTTGTTCACCAAACTTGGGTCCATACAAGGTCATTATAATTCAGTATTCAGGTTTATATTGATGTTTGGTGATAGGTGCCTTAGCAGAGGGAAGAGTGTCCCGACTTGGCAGGCTGAGAGCAGAATGTATTAACTAGACACTTGTGATGAGTTACTCCTTCAGCAAGGTGAAACAGATACCATAAACATCTCATAACAGAGATAGAGAGGGAGGGGGGAGGAAAATAGAGGGAGGGAGGGAGGGAGGACAATAGAGGGAGGGAGGGGTTTTAGTGTAACTTCCTGACAGAAACAGTAAGGAAGGTGAAGCATTTCCATGGATACGTTATCTACTTTATAATGATACCATATCATAGAAAATTACCATTATAATTACAATGGCCAAAAACAGAGTTTCTGCAGGATACTCCGGGCTGAAATGTCACACCTTTTCCCTTCGTTCTTTTTTTCAGAATGCATTTTCCATCCACTAACACTAAAATAATCAAGGTCTTGTTGATCCGTTGAATTAGGTGAGTCGGTGATGAGCTGAAACAAAAGCCTGTCACCCTGTAAAGCTCCCCAGTCCACTTGAAGTCTTGGTTGTTTAGACAGTGGCAGCTGCTGACAGACCCCGTGACACATGTCCAGCTTGCTATTTGTGCAGCCCGGAGCTACTTGCTTTAGTCTGGAAATGGAACAGAGAAATCTAATCTCCTCTTCTACCAGCTGTGCTCTATCTCACACACACACACACACACACACACACACACACACACACACACACACACACACCACACACACACACACACACACACACACACACACACACACACACACCACACACACACACACACACACACACACACACACACACACACCCTCTTTCCTTGCCCTTTCGGTCTCCCTCCCTTGGTTGAGGCAGACATTGAGCTGCTGTGTAAACCTAATGTAGTGGAAGATGTGGCCATGCTAAGGTGTTTGTATTTCCCTCAGTGAAGTTCCCCATCATTGAGCCTGTAGCTCACTCCACTAGACAGAGGGCAGTGATAAGACTAATCTCCTGTAGTGTTATACTCTGGCTGGGGAACACAGACCTGAATAACTCATGGAAATATACACTATACATGTCCTTTAATAATACACATCTCTCTCTCTGTCTCTCTCTTTCTTTCTCTCTCTCCCTCCCTCCCTCTCTTTCTCTCACCGTCTCTCTCTCTCTCTCTCTCTCTCTCCAGTAGAGAAGTGTGAGGTGGCTCTCTCCTCTCCTCTCCCTCACACAGCCTTCACTGCCTCCTCAGTCTTCACCAGTGGATATGCTCCAGGCTACGCCAAGCTCAACCAGAGAGGAGGTAATACACACACACACACACACACACACACCACACACACCGACAGACAGACAGACAGACAGACAGACAGACAGACAGACAGACAGACAGACAGACAGACAGACAGACAGACAGACAGACAGACAGACAGACAGACAGACAGACAGACAGACAGACAGACAGACAGACAGACAGACAGACAGACAGACAGACAGACAGACAGACAGACAGACACACACACACACACACACACACATACACAAAGCAGCTGCATTTGGCAGGCAGATGTAGTAGCACTGAAATGAATCTCTAGTGATAAGTCAATTTGCTAAGGGCTTCCTTCCTTGAGGGTGGAGTAGAGATGGCACATAATCAATGAGACACAGGACAAGTATTAGTCTCTGTTGTAATAGCTGACTGCTTCCACGTCTGTGTCTGTGTGGGCTTGAATGTGTGTGTGGGCTTGAATGTGTGTGGGCTTGAATGTGTGTGTGGGCTTGAATGTGTGTGTGTGGGCTTGAATGTGTGTGTGGGCTTGAATGTGTGTGTGTGGGCTTGAATGTGTGTGTGTGGGCTTGAATGTGTGTGTGTGGGCTTGAATGTGTGTGTGTGGGCTTGAATGTGTGTGTGTGTGGGGGGGGGTGTTCGTGTATGCATGTGTGTGTGTGTGTGTGTGTGGGAGGGTGTTCGTGTATGCATGTGTGTGTGTGTGGGGGGGTGTTCGAGTATGCATGTGTGTGGGGGGGGGTGTTCGTGTATGCATGTGTGTGTTTATGTGGGGGGGTGTTCATGTATGCATGTGTGTGTTTGTGTGGGGGGGTGTTCATGTATGCATGTGTGTGTGTGTGGGGGGGTGTTCGTGTATGCATGTGTGTGTATGTGTGGGGGGGGGGTGTTCGTGTATGCATGTGTGTGTGTGTGGGGGGGTGTTCGTGTATGCATGTGTGTGTATGTGTGGGGGGGGGGTGTTCGTGTATGCATGTGTGCATGAATTCCCAAAGTGTGTAGTTTGGAAAGTTTTTCAGATTAGCTAATCAAAAATTCCACGTTGTCCTCTTCTGATCCACAGTCTCTGTCTTCTCCTCGTGGGCTGTTTGAAGTTCCATGTTTTAATTCATCAATAAAACCACCAGCCTTTTTTTATTAAATTACTCCACAGTCCCTCCCTTCCTCCTTCCTTCCCTCCCCCCCTCCCTCCGTCCCTCTCAGTGACAGTTAGATAAAGTAGTAGCAGTTTGCTACCCAGCTGTCTGCTCTTCAGCCTCAGAAGTCATTCATGAACATTCTCTGTTTTCTTTAAAAGTGGGGAAGGATGACAAATTAGTTGGAGTGGTGCTGCAAACAGCTAGAGGAATGAAAACACACAGGCGAGACAGACAGGCACACACACACTGTACACACACATACAGTACAGTGCATTCGGAAAGTATTCAGACCCCTTGACTTTTTCCACATTTTGTTACGTTACAGCCTTATTCTATAAGGTATTTCTGTTTTTTATTTTTAATATGTTTGCAAAATGTTTCTAAAAACCTGTTTACACTTTGTCATTATGGGTTATTGTGTGTAGATTTATGAGGTAAAAAAAATATGTAATCAATTTTAGAATAAGGCTGTAACATAACAAAATGTGGGAAAAGTCAATGAGTCTGAATACTTTCCGAATGCACTGTACACACACACACACACACACACACACGCACATATTCACGCATAACTAGCTCTCACAGTCTCACGTCAAAGTTAGACGTTTATCCATGTTTCTCTAAAGTCACATTTCAAATGTTCCAAACACAAGTGTTTAAGGTTAAGTTTAGGCATTAATTCCGAAATCTTAAGGTTAGGTATTAACTCTGAATGGTTAAGGTAAGGGTTAAGGTTTGGAATAGGCATAAAACAAAAATCTCAAAAACTACTATCTATCGCTGGATTCAAACATGCAACCTTTGGCACCAGAGGCTTACACCCGTCCCCCATCCCCATCCCCCGTCCCCCATCCCCATCCCCATCCCCAATCCCCATCCCCATCCCCATCCCCATCCCCAACCCCATCCCCATCTCCATCCTCATCCCCATCCCCATCCCCATCCCCCATCCCCATCCCCATCCCCCATCCACCATCCCCATCCCCATCCACCATCCCCATCCCCCATCCCCCTCCCCATCCCCCATCCCCAATCCCCATCCACCAGCCCCATCCCCATCCCCCATCCCCATCCACCAGCCCCATCCCCCATCCCCATCCCCAGCCCCATCCCCATCCACCATCCACCAGCCCCATCCACAACGCCCAATCAAAACTAAACCTACTTGAAGGTTACAGCGCTCACTGTTGCCCCTAGTGGTCTGTTTCCACGTCATCTCCCGACGTCCCCAGACATGGATGGATGTCGAATACTGACTTGTATTATAGGTGACCTGGCTGTCACACAAACACTGACATGCAGGCACACATTCACACACAGGTTGACAGATGTTGCCATCATGTTTTAACTAACCAGAGAGGAGAGGCTGTGATCATCATGTTTAACTAACCAGAGAGGAGAGGCTGTGATCATCATGTTTTACTAACCAGAGAGGCTGTGATCATCATGTTTAACTAACCAGAGAGGAGAGGCTGTGATCATCATGTTTAACTAACCAGAGAGGAGAGGCTGTGATCATCATGTTTTAACTAACCAGAGAGGAGAGGCTGTGATCATCATGTTTAACTAACCAGAGAGGAGAGGCTGTGATCATCATGTTTTAACTAACCAGAGAGGAGAGGCTGTGATCATCATGTTTAACTAACCAGAGAGGATGTAATCATCATGTGTAACTAACCAGAGAGGAGAGGCTGTGATCATCATGTTTAACTAACCAGAGAGGCTGTGATCATCATGTTTAACAAACCAGAGAGGAGAGGCTGTGATCATCATGTTTAACTAACCAGAGATGCTGTCATCATCATGTTTAACTAACCAGAGAGGAGAGGCTGTGATCATCATGTTTTACTAACCAGAGAGGCTGTGATCATCATGTTTAACTAACCAGAGAGGAGAGGCTGTGATCATCATGTTTAACTAACCAGAGAGGAGAGGCTGTGATCATCATGTTTTAACTAACCAGAGAGGAGAGGCTGTGATCATCATGTTTAACTAACCAGAGAGGAGAGGCTGTGATCATCATGTTTTAACTAACCAGAGAGGAGAGGCTGTGATCATCATGTTTAACTAACCA
Source organism: Salmo salar (assembly GCF_965601325.2). NCBI lineage: Eukaryota > Metazoa > Chordata > Actinopteri > Salmoniformes > Salmonidae > Salmo > Salmo salar. Next base: position 29,917,532 of record NC_138319.1, on the reverse strand, counting down.
GAGAGGATGTAATCATCATGTGTAACTAACCAGAGAGGAGAGGCTGTGATCATCATGTTTAACTAACCAGAGAGGCTGTGATCATCATGTTTAACTAACCAGAGAGGAGAGGCTGTGATCATCATGTTTAACTAACCAGAGATGCTGTCATCATCATGTTTAACTAACCAGAGAGGAGAGGCTGTGATCATCATGTTTTAACTAACCAGAGAGGAGAGTCTGTGATCATCATGTTTAACTAACCAGAGAGGCTGTGATCATCATGTTTAACTAACCAGAGAGGAGAGGCTGTGATCATCATGTTTTAACTAACCAGAGAGGCTGTGATCATCATGTTTTAACTAACCAGAGAGGAGAGGCTGTGATCATCATGTTTTAACTAACCAGAGAGGAGAGGCTGTGATCATCATGTTTAACTAACCAGAGAGGCTGTGATCATCATGTTTAACTAACCAGAGAGGAGAGGCTGTGATCATCATGTTTAACTAACCAGAGAGGAGAGGCTGTGATCATCATGTTTTAACTAACCAGAGAGGAGAGGCTGTGATCATCATGTTTAACTAACCAGAGAGGCTGTGATCATCATGTTTAACTAACCAGAGAGGAGAGGCTGTGATCATCATGTTTAACTAACCAGAGAGGCTGTGATCATCATGTTTAACTAACCAGAGAGGAGAGGCTGTGATCATCATGTTTAACTAACCAGAGAGGAGAGGCTGTGATCATCATGTTTAACTAACCAGAGAGGAGAGGCTGTGATCATCATGTTTAACTAACCAGAGAGGAGAGGCTGTGATCATCATGTTTTAACTAACCAGAGAGGAGAGGCTGTGATCATCATGTTTAACTAACCAGAGAGGAGAGGCTGTGATCATCATGTTTAACTAACCAGAGAGGAGAGGCTGTGATCATCATGTTTAACTAACCAGAGAGGAGAGGCTGTGATCATCATGTTTAACTAACCAGAGAGGAGAGGCTGTGATCATCATGTTTTAACTAACCAGAGAGGAGAGGCTGTGATCATCATGTTTAACTAACCAGAGAGGCTGTGATCATCATGTTTAACTAACCAGAGAGGAGAGGCTGTGATCATCATGTTTTAACTAACCAGAGAGGAGAGGCTGTGATCATCATGTTTAACTAACCAGAGAGGAGAGGCTGTGATCATCATGTTTAACTAACCAGAGAGGAGAGGCTGTGATCATCATGTTTTAACTAACCAGAGAGGAGAGGCTGTGATCATCATGTTTTAACTAACCAGAGAGGAGAGGCTGTGATCATCATGTTTAACTAACCAGAGAGGAGAGGCTGTGATCATCATGTTTTAACTAACCAGAGAGGAGAGGCTGTGATCATCATGTTTAACTAACCAGAGAGGAGAGGCTGTGATCATCATGTTTAACTAACCAGAGAGGAGAGGCTGTGATCATCATGTTTAACTAACCAGAGAGGAGAGGCTGTGATCATCATGTTTAACTAACCAGAGAGGAGAGGCTGTGATCATCATGTTTAACTAACCAGAGAGGAGAGCTGTGATCATCATGTTTTAACTAACCAGAGAGGAGAGGCTGTGATCATCATGTTTTAACTAACCAGAGAGGAGAGGCTGTGATCATCATGTTTAACTAACCAGAGAGGAGAGGCTGTGATCATCATGTTTAACTAACCAGAGAGGAGAGGCTGTGATCATCATGTTTTAACTAACCAGAGAGGCTGTGATCATCATGTTTTAACTAACCAGAGAGGAGAGGCTGTGATCATCATGTTTAACTAACCAGAGAGGAGAGGCTGTGATCATCATGTTTAACTAACCAGAGAGGAGAGGCTGTGATCATCATGTTTAACTAACCAGAGAGGAGAGGCTGTGATCATCATGTTTAACTAACCAGAGAGGAGAGGCTGTGATCATCATGTTTTAACTAACCAGAGAGGAGAGGCTGTGATCATCATGTTTAACTAACCAGAGAGGAGAGACTGTGATCATCATGTTTAACTAACCAGAGAGGAGAGGCTGTGATCATCATGTTTAACTAACCAGAGAGGAGAGGCTGTGATCATCATGTTTAACTAACCAGAGAGGAGAGGCTGTGATCATCATGTTTAACTAACCAGAGAGGAGAGGCTGTGATCATCATGTTTAACTAACCAGAGAGGAGAGGCTGTGATCATCATGTTTTAACTAACCAGAGAGGAGAGGCTGTGATCATCATGTTTAACTAACCAGAGAGGAGAGACTGTGATCATCATGTTTAACTAACCAGAGGAGAGGCTGTGATCATCATGTTTAACTAACCAGAGAGGAGAGGCTGTGATCATCATGTTTAACTAACCAGAGAGGAGAGGCTGTGATCATCATGTTTAACTAACCAGAGAGGAGAGGCTGTGATCATCATGTTTTAACTAACCAGAGAGGAGAGACTGTGATCATCATGTTTAACTAACCAGAGAGGAGAGGCTGTGATCATCATGTTTTAACTAACCAGAGAGGAGAGGCTGTGATCATCATGTTTAACTAACCAGAGAGGAGAGGCTGTGATCATCATGTTTAACTAACCAGAGAGGAGAGGCTGTGATCATCATGTTTAACTAACCAGAGAGGAGAGGCTGTGATCATCATGTTTAACTAACCAGAGAGGAGAGGCTGTGATCATCATGTTTTAACTAACCAGAGAGGAGAGGCTGTGATCATCATGTTTAACTAACCAGAGAGGAGAGGCTGTGATCATCATGTTTTAACTAACCAGAGAGGAGAGGCTGTGATCATCATGTTTAACTAACCAGAGAGGAGAGGCTGTGATCATCATGTTTAACTAACCAGAGAGGGCTGTGATCATCATGTTTAACTAACCAGAGAGGAGAGGCTGTGATCATCATGTTTAACTAACACAGAGAGGAGAGGCTGTGATCATCATGTTTTAACTAACCAGAGAGGAGAGGCTGTGATCATCATGTTTTACTAACCAGAGAGGAGAGGCTGTGATCATCATGTTTAACTAACCAGAGAGGAGAGGCTGTGATCATCATGTTTAACTAACCAGAGAGGAGAGGCTGTGATCATCATGTTTAACTAACCAGAGAGGAGAGGCTGTGATCATCATGTTTTAACTAACCAGAGAGGAGAGGCTGTGATCATCATGTTTAACTAACCAGAGAGGCTGTGATCATCATGTTTAACTAACCAGAGAGGAGAGGCTGTGATCATCATGTTTTAACTAACCAGAGAGGAGAGGCTGTGATCATCATGTTTAACTAACCAGAGAGGAGAGGCTGTGATCATCATGTTTAACTAACCAGAGAGGAGAGGCTGTGATCATCATGTTTTAACTAAACAGAGAGGCTGTGATCATCATGTTTTAACTAACCAGAGAGGAGAGGCTGTGATCATCATGTTTAACTAACCAGAGAGGAGAGGCTGTGATCATCATGTTTTAACTAACCAGAGAGGAGAGGCTGTGATCATCATGTTTAACTAACCAGAGAGGAGAGGCTGTGATCATCATGTTTAACTAACCAGAGAGGAGAGGCTGTGATCATCATGTTTAACTAACCAGAGATGAGAGGCTGTGATCATCATGTTTAACTAACCAGAGAGGAGAGGCTGTGATCATCATGTTTAACTAACCAGAGAGGCTGTGATCATCATGTTTTAACTAACCAGAGAGGAGAGGCTGTGATCATCATGTTTTAACTAACCAGAGAGGAGAGGCTGTGATCATCATGTTTTAACTAACCAGAGAGGAGAGACTGTGATCATCATGTTTAACTAACCAGAGAGGAGAGGCTGTGATCATCATGTTTTAACTAACCAGAGAGGCTGTGATCATCATGTTTAACTAACCAGAGAGGAGAGACTGTGATCATCATGTTTAACTAACCAGAGAGGAGAGGCTGTGATCATCATGTTTTAACTAACCAGAGAGGCTGTGATCATCATGTTTTAACTAACCAGAGAGGCTGTGATCATCATGTTTTAACTAACCAGAGAGGAGAGGCTGTGATCATCATGTTTTAACTAACCAGAGAGGAGAGGCTGTGATCATCATGTTTAACTAACCAGAGAGGCTGTGATCATCATGTTTAACTAACCAGAGAGGAGAGGCTGTGATCATCATGTTTAACTAAACAGAGAGGAGAGGCTGTGATCATCATGTTTTAACTAACCAGAGAGGAGAGGCTGTGATCATCATGTTTAACTAACCAGAGAGGAGAGGCTGTGATCATCATGTTTAACTAACGAGAGAGGCTGTGATCATCATGTTTAACTAACCAGAGAGGAGAGTCTGTGATCATCATGTTTAACTAACCAGAGAGGCTGTGATCATCATGTTTAACTAACTAGAGAGGAGAGGCTGTGATCATCATGTTTTAACTAACCAGAGAGGAGAGGCTGTGATCATCATGTTTAACTAACCAGAGAGGATGTAATCATCATGTGTAACTAACTAGAGAGGAGAGGCTGTGATCATCATGTTTAACTAACCAGAGAGGCTGTGATCATCATGTTTAACTAACCAGAGAGGAGAGGCTGTGATCATCATGTTTTAACTAACCAGAGAGGAGAGGCTGTGATCATCATGTTTAACTAACCAGAGAGGAGAGACTGTGATCATCATGTTTTAACTAACCAGAGAGGCTGTGATCATCATGTTTAACTAACCAGAGAGGAGAGGCTGTGATCATCATGTTTTAACTAACCAGAGAGGCTGTGATCATCATGTTTAACTAACCAGAGAGGAGAGGCTGTGATCATCATGTTTAACTAACCAGAGATGCTGTCATCATCATGTTTAACTAACCAGAGAGGAGAGGCTGTGATCATCATGTTTAACTAACCAGAGAGGAGAGGCTGTGATCATCATGTTTTAACTAACCAGAGAGGAGAGGCTGTGATCATCATGTTTAACTAACCAGAGAGGAGAGGCTGTGATCATCATGTTTAACTAACCAGAGAGGCTGTGATCATCATGTTTTAACTAACCAGAGAGGAGAGGCTGTGATCATCATGTTTAACTAACCAGAGAGGAGAACTCTGACAAGAGAACAGAGAAAAGAACAAGAGAAGATAGAAAAGAGGAAGTGGCTTGGAGTTGGTTCTCTGACCTCCTTTTGCTCTTTCTCTCTTTCTTTCTCTCTCTCTCTCTCACTCTCTCTCTCTCTCTCTCTCCCTCTCTCTCTCACTCTCTCTCTTTCTCCTCTCCTACCCATGCTCCCTATCTCCCTGAAAATCTGTGCGACACTCACCACCTCACCTCTCTCCCTCACCTATCTCCCTCTCCTCTCTCTCACTTCATCTTTCACCTTCACTAACCTCATCCCTTTCACCCTCTATTCTCTCTCCTGTCTCTCACATCCACTCTGCCTTTCTCCCTCTGCTCTCTTCTGTGTCCCCTCTCCTCTCTCGCATTTCTTATCTTCCTTTCACCCTCACGCACCTCATCACTCTCTCCTCTCTCCTCTCTCACAACATCCCTCTCTCCTCTCTTCTGCTCTCCTTCTCTCCCCTTCCTGCCTGTGTTGGAGAATAATCCAGGGAACGTTCATTTAATAACAGACAGTTTGAAATCCAACTGCTACAGTAGAACTCCGATTTCTTTCCCGCCAGCCTCCCTGTCTAGAGGTTGTGTTCCTCTTATGTTTCCGCATCATTTCACTTTGACTTATAGGAACTCCATGAGAAAGACTGCATATAAAAATGTCTGCTAGCTGGAGACTTCACCACAGGTAGGGAGAGGAAACGGGTGTGGTGATGTTTAGAGTATGTTTTGTTCTCACAGAGAGAAGAGAGAGAGGCATTCTGTTTCAATCACATGTCTGCTAGACCAGTGGTTCCCCGACTGTGGGGCGCGTCCCTGAGGGGTCTGGCTTTAAACTTACTCTTTAAAGTTGTAATAGTAGAATGCATGAAGTAGAATTTCTAAGTTGGGTAGTGCATCATCAGTTTTCCTGTTGTCATGTCAGTCATTGCAGACCTTAGAGAGCTATTTCTAACAGATCAACTAGCCCATGACAGCTAATGTTTTTTAGCTAGGTCTTTTAGCCCATAGATTTTGTTGTAATGTTTGAGTCACTCAAATTATCTTTAAAACTGCAACATGTTCTCTGCACCCCAAGACAACATGTGTAGAATAGCAGGAAATAAGCTCTCCAGGAACAGTCCTTGTGCCCATAGAAATAGACGAACTGTGTGCGCATGGGGGGGGACCCCTGTGAAACATTTTGGGAACCCCTGTGCTAGACTAAAGCAAGGCTAATGTCCACCTAGTGTTTACATGTGTTTATATGTGTTTACCTGTGTTTACCTGTATTTACCTGTGTTAACCTGTGTTTACCTGTGTTTCTATGTGTTTGCCTGTGTTTTTACGTGTTGACCTGTGTTTCTATGGTTTTCCCTGTATTGACCTGTGTGTACCTGTGTCTATGTGTTTCTATGTGTTTATCTGTGTTTCTATGTGTTTACCTGTTTTTACCTGTGTTTCTACGTGTTTATCTGTGTTTCCATGTGTTTACCTGTGTTTCTACGTGTTTACCTGTGTTTCTACGTGTTTACCTGTGTTTCCATGTGTTTACCTGTGTTTCTATGTGTTTACCTGTGTTTCTACGTGTTTACCTGTGTTTCTATGTGTTTACCTGTGTTTCCATGTGTTTATCTGTGTTTCTATGTGTTTACCTGTGTTTCTACGTGTTTACCTGTGTTTCTATGTGTTTACCTGTGTTTCCATGTGTTTATCTGTGTTTCTATGTGTTTACCTGTGTTTCTACGTGTTTACCTGTGTTTCTACGTGTTTACCTGTGTTTCTACGTGTTTATCTGTGTTTCTATGTGTTTACCTGTGTTTCTACGTGTTTACCTGTGTTTCTACGTGTTTACCTGTGTTTCTACGTGTTTACCTGTGTTTCCATGTGTTTACCTGTGTTTCTACGTGTTTACCTGTGTTTCCATGTGTTTACCTGTCTCCAGGTGCAGGGGGCTGGTCTCCCCAAGACAGCGACAGCTACCCGTGGCTCCAGGTGGACCTGGGCAGCAGGAAACAGGTGGTTGCCGTGGCAACGCAGGGCAGGTACAGCAGCTCTGATTGGACGACGAGGTACAGGCTGCTCTACAGCGACACGGGCAGGAACTGGAAGCCTTATCATCAGGATGGAAACATATGGGTAGGTAACACAAAACCTGTGTGTGTGTGTGTGTGTGTGTGTGTGTGTGTGTGTGTGTGTGTGTGTGTGTGTGTGTGTGTGTGTGTGTGTGTGTGTGTGTGTGTGTGTGTGTGTGTGTGTGTGTGTGTGTGTGACTTCCGTACGTACGTACGTGCGTGCGTGGGTGCATGTGTGTGTGTGTTCCTATGGGAATCAGCCAAATGGTCTGATCATGATTCTGTATGGAAGCGCTGTGGTGATAAATGTGTATCTGGTCCACTGAAGGGAGCGTTAAGCTGTTGTTTTTGTGCGCTGCATCATAATCGTTTGGGACTCATTATTATTTCAACAGTGTTATGTTTCAGCCATTAAACCTGATCGATTGCTTTTAATATTTCTGCAAATTAAAAATGCTTATACCATCTATCTTACATTGCTCGTGTAACTTTGCCCACCTGGCTATTTTTAAGGGATGTGACATCTATATTGTCTTTTAATTTATCGGCGGTGTAAATATTACAAACTAAACAGGTAACGTAAACTAGCTCACTCTTGTACATCGCCTTGGTCCCTACAATTGATCTTATTTTAGCGCCTGTAATACTTCCAGATCAACTGTAATGTCAATACCATTGTAACGCACAATTTCTCCCCTTTCCAACAAAATGAATGACGAGACCTTCGTGATGCCCATCTCTGCATGATTCAAGAAGGCAAAGAGCTCCGTTGGGTCTTTTTAAAAAGGCGGGTGGGGAAGCTAAACCTGTTGCTGAGAGTGAAAGGGGGGGGTGATGTGTTGGGTAAACGGCTTTTTTTCACTCGATCTGTCCAACTTATCAACTTATCGCCTCTAAAATGTAAATAAAACACTATAAAGAGTTTATATAATGTGTCATTACATACCTATTTGAAGGTTTGTGTCGAATTTGAATCGGGTTTTTAGGGCGGTGCTAAAGTGATCTTCAGAAGTAAACAGCGGCTTTTGAGAGTCACGATAGCTTGCAGTGATGATGCAAAAAAATGACTAGGTATTCCCCCTTACCCAGTCCCCTTACCCTGTCCCCTTACCCTGTCCTTGTCCCTGTCCCTGTCCCTGTCCCTTTCTTGTTTTTAAACGGTCAGGGTGCTACACCTGGTGGAGAGAGGCTGTAAGACAGAATTAGTAGCTTTATGCGTGCTGTTTGTTGCCATGACACGTCACAATGTAACGTACAGTGTCGGAGGGGTCAGTTTTTTCAACTTTTCTCCAATACTATAGAGCCATTACCATTACCAACACTTGAATAGAAACCTAGTTCACACCCCAGATTCTGATGTCAACACAGTCGCTACGGTCCCAGTAGTTTTCTTTGCAGCCTCGTCTGAATGTCGCGGTTGCGCACATTTGTACAGAAAGGGGTTAGCGTACGTTATTACACACACTCACACACACACACACACACACACACACACACACACACACACACACACACACACACACACACACACACACACACACACACACACACACACACACACACACACACACACAGAGTACAATACAATACACATGAAAGGCAGCGCTTGGCAGAAAGGATGAGGTTTTCTTGGATGGCGTTTCTGTTTTCTATTGTACCTTGCCAGGGAAAGTAAATGTAAAAATAAAGTATTCTCTTGGCTGTCTGCTTTATCCGTGGTAGATAGGACGAGGCTTGGAGGAATATATTGGTTCATGCTCCTGTCTTGCTAAAGAAGGAACAAGAGAAGAAACTCTGCCCTATCAGCATATGCTGTGGAGAGAGAGAGAGAGAGAGAGAGAGAGGAGAGAGAGAGAGAGAGAGAGAGAGAGAGAGAGAGAGAGAGAGAGAGAGAGAGAGAGAGAGAGAGAGAGAGAGAGAGAGAGAGAGAGAGAGAGCATAAGAGAGAGAGAGCATAAGAGAGAGAGAGAGAGAGAGAGCATAAGAGAGAGAGAGAGAGAGCATAAGAGAGAGAGAGAGAGAGAGAGAGAGAGAGAGCATAAGAGAGAGAGAGAGAGAGCATAAGAGAGAGAGAGCATAAGAGAGAGAGAGAGAGAGCATAAGAGAGAGAGAGAGAGCATAAGAGAGAGAGAGAGAGCATAAGAGAGAGAGAGAGAGAGCATAAGAGAGAGAGAGAGAGAGAGAGCATAAGAGAGAGAGAGAGAGAGAGAGAGAGAGAGCATAAGAGAGAGAGAGAGAGTTTTTGAGGTTTAAAAAACCTTTACTGGGTCTGGGAACCCACAACACAATAAACACTCAAACAAATAAAAACATGGTTAAACATCAATTAAAAACAAAACACCAAATCTTCCTCCACAGTAACTAAACACAACAACTACTGAATACCCCATATGCTCATAAACAGTCCAATGTTATTAACCAGTTTGTAATAGGCAAACTCAACCCTCAGTCTCGCTGCCAACATCCCCTCCAGCATGCCCACCACATCCACAGACCCCTGTCCCCAAATACTGTTCTAATCGTGTCTTCCATATTGCTAATTTAGCTGCCCCTGACACAAAGTAAGAGAACTACACCCCTTCCACTAAACCTGTACTTCGGCCCAAATAATAACAGTTGGGAAGAGAGAACCTATCCCAGAGCTGGTAAACACAGGTTAACACAGGTAAATACAGCTAGTGATCAGGCCAATCATCCTGACCAACCTGGGACACTGTAAGAACAGATGTGTCAGAGTTTCAGACTCAGCACAGAATGGACACCCTTCCCCAACAGTAGGATCCAGGTTCCAGGTGTACCAGATGCATATTGGTGGCTATAGATCCATGTATTATCCTCCATTGGAGGTCAGCTGTCCTCTTATCAATAGGCAGTTTATATAAAGACCGCCAACAGCCTTTTGGGGAGGCAGCTGGAACAAACACACCCACCTCGTTGATTTGACCCCTTCCAGGGAAGAAGCACCGGACTCTTTTACACATATTTTGTACATTACTTTCTTTCCCACCGCCTTGAACTCCCCCAGCTCCGGGGTATGGAAAACTGCCTATGTAACCCCCAAAACTGCCTATGTAAACCCCAAAACTGCCTATGTAACCCCCAGAACTGCCTATTTAACCCCCAAAACTGCCTATGTAACTCAGATGGTAAACCATCGATGCCAGGGGCTCGGCCTGATGAGAGCTGCATAACTGCAGTTGACAGATCCTGCAGAGTAATGTCAGAGTCCAAAGCAACTCTCTGCTCAGGGCCCAATTGAGGAAGACCTTATAACAACTGTTCAGTACACAGAGAATCACAATCCTCCGCCTTATATAGGGCAGAGTAGAAATCCACGGCATGTTGGTGCATCTCACTGTCGTTTATGGTCACCTTCCCATCAGGGAGACGAAGGCAGAACATCTGTTTGCGTTGCAATGTCGACTTCTCTGGGTTAAAAAAGCACTAGGAGCATCCATATCCTTGAGCGTAGCAAAGCGAGACCTAATCAAGGCACCCTTCACTCTTCATGTAGAAACGACCTCAGTTCATGTCTCTTGTCCTGTAAGTTCATGACTAGTCAGAAAGCTCAAACTCAGTTAATAGACCAGACAGACAAGAAGCTGACCGCAGGTGAGGTTCTTCAGCAGTGCGATCAACAGTAAAATCCACTGTACAGTTCCAGTCCCCCCTAAAACCATACACCCCTCTTGGTCACACTGTCTTCAGGTTTCCTTTATTTGATCAAATACAGAAATACGCTCTGTACCCTCATTAGGAGCATAAACATAAAAATAAATACATAACATCCGCCTTGACCAATAAAATCCGACCCTTGACAATCTCTGTTGTAGATACCACAGTCACCCCTAAGCCTGAGGAAAACAAAATTGCCACCCCAGCACTGAAATTAGTACTATGACTGAGTATATGCTGCCCCTCCCACCACATACCCCAGTCAACCTCATTAGCCTCATCACTATGTATCTCCTGTAGAAAAACTACATTAAGCCTTTTCTGTTTAATAACTTTATTACTAATACCCAAGCCCTCTTATTCCTGTCCCTTCCCCCATTAATATTGAGAGAACCTACCCTTAGTACCTCCATATAGAAAACAGTAAAGAAAAGCAGAAGAAACCACAAAGAAAACAGACGAAGAGAAAAAAACACCTTATGAGGCATGATCATCATCATTGTTTTCATTTTCTCTTAATCTTACCACATTTCCCATGACCTTTTGCTGCCGTGACAGCAGTAACACATTTCCTCAAGCGGAAATGCTTCTTCACACTCAACTGGTTTAACCCCACCGTCTTCTGTAACATCACAGCTGACCTCACAAACTTACCAACATCAAAAACATCTGCAAATTTAACAGATTGGTCCAGGAAGTTATTTACAGTTGAAGTCAGAAGTTTACATCAACTTAGGTTGGAGTCATTAAAACTCGTTTTTCAACCACTCCACAAATTTCTTGTTAACAAACTATAATTTTGGCAAGTCAGTTAGGACATCTACTTTGTGCATGACACAAATAATTTTTCCAACAATTGTTTACAGACAGATAATCTCACTTATAATTCACTGTATCACAATTCCAGTGGGTCAGAAGTTTACATACACTAAGTTGACTGTGCCTTTAAACAGCTTGGAACCTTGGAACCTGTCCTACCTGTGGATGTATTTCAAGGCCTACCTTCAAAATGAAATCAGCCAAGACCTCAGAAAACAAATTGTAGACCTCCACAAGTCTGGTTCATCCTTTGGAACAATTTCCAATCGCCTGAAAGTACCATGTTCATCTGTACAAATAATAGTATGCAAGTATAAACACCATTGGACCACGCAGCCGTCATACCGCTCAGGAAGGTGACGCATTCTATCTCCTAGAAATGAACATACATTGGTGCGAAAAGTGTAAATCAATCCCAGAACAACAGCAAAGGACCTTGTGAAGATGCTGGAGGAAACAGGTACAAAAGTATCTATATCCATAGTAAAACAAGTCCTATATCGACATAACCTGAAAGCCCGCTCAGCAAGGAAGAAGCCACTGCTCCAAATCTGCCATAAAATGGCCAGACTACGGTTTGCAACTGCACATGGGGACAAAGATCGTGCTTTTTGGAGAAATGTTCTCTGGTCTGATGAAATAGAACTGTTTGGCCATAATGACCATCATTATGTTTGGAGGAAAAAGGGGGAGGCTTGCAAGTCAAAGAACACCATCCCAACCGTGAAGCACGGGAGTGGCAGTATCATGTTGTGGGGGTGCTTTGCTGCAGGAGGGACTGGTGCACTTCACACAATAGATAGCATCATGAGGAAGGAAAATGATGTGGGTATATTGAAGCAACATCTCAAGACATCAGTCAGGAAGTTATAGCTTGGTTGCAAATGGGTCTTCCAAATCAACAATGACCCCAAGGATACTTCCAACGTTGTGGCAACATGGCTTAAGGAC
>NC_138319.1:29887500-29897500 GCF_965601325.2 Salmo salar | reverse complement strand
CCTGCAATCAGCATGCCAATTGCACGCTCCCTCAAAACTTGAGACATCGGTGACATTGTGTTGTGTGACAAAACTGCACATTTTAGAGTGGCTTTTATTGTCCCCTGCACAAGGTGCACCTGCTCTTGATATGCCACACCTGTCAGGTGGATGGATTATCTTGGCAAAGGAAAAATGCTCACCAACAGGGATGTAAACACATTTGTGCACAAAATTTGAGAGAAATAAGCTTTTTTATTTCAGCTCATGAAACATAGGACAAACACTTGATATTTTTTTTCCTGTGTACTTGCATTCACACACTCTGACGCACAGCATTGTTCCACTGCTTCAGATTCCTCTACAGAGTGTCTCTCAGTATTTCTCTCCCTCCCTCCCCTCCCTCCCTCTAGATCTATAACAGGCATTGTACAGCACTAATTAACACTCTGTCCTGAGAGAGCACAGCCGTCAACTCACCTCCCTCCCCCTTCCTCCCCCTAGTTCCTCTGTCTCACCTCCGACTCACCCTGTTAACACCCTCCTCCGCTTGTCAGTGTCATGTCTCCTCTCCTCTCTTCTGCTTTCTCTCTTCCCTTCTTCTTTTTACAGTATTCTATTTTCTTCTTTTTTCATCTCTCTCTCTCCATTGTGCTCTCTCTCAATATATATATATATATACTGCTCAAAAAAATAAAGGGAACACTAAAATAACACATCCTAGATCTGAATGAATGAAATAATCTTATTAAATACTTTTTTCTTTACATAGTTGAATGTGCTGACAACAAAATCACACAAAAATAATCAATGGAAATCCAATTTATCAACCCATGGAGGTCTGGATTTGGAGTCACACTCAAAGTTAAAGTGGAAAACCACACTACAGGCTGACCCAACTTTGATGTAATGTCCTTAAAACAAGTCAAAATGAGGCTCAGTAGTGTGTGTGGCCTCCACGTGCCTGTATGACCTCCCTACAACGCCTGGGCATGCTCCTGATGAGGTGGCGGATGGTCTCCTGAGGGATCTCCTCCCAGACCTGGACTAAAGCATCCGCCAACTCCTGGACAGTCTGTGGTGCAACGTGGCGTTGGTGGATGGAGCGAGACATGATGTCCCAGATGTGCTCAATTGGATTCAGGTCTGGGGAACGGGCGGGCCAGTCCATAGCATCAATGCCTTCCTCTTGCAGGAACTGCTGACACACTCCAGCCACATGAGGTCTAGCATTGTTTGCATTAGGAGGAACCCAGGGCCAACCGCATCAGCATATGGTCTCACAAGGGGTCTGAGGATCTCATCTCGGTACCTAATGACAGTCAGGCTACCTCTGGCGAGCACATGGAGGGCTGTGCGGGCCCCCAAAGAAATGCCACCCCACACCATGACTGACCCACCGCCAAACCGGTCATGCTGGAGGATGTTGCAGGCAGCAGAACGTTCTCCACGGCGTCTCCAGACTCTGTCACGTCTGTCACATGTGCTCAGTGTGAACCTGCTTCATCTGTGAAGAGCACAGGGCGCCAGTGGCGAATTTGCCAATCTTGGTGTTCTCTGACAAATGCCAAACGTCCTGCACGGTGTTGGGCTGTAAGCACAACCCCCACCTGTGGACGTCGGGCCCTCATACCACCCTCATGGAGTCCGTTTCTGACCGTTTGAGCAGACACATGCACATTTGTGGCCTGCTGGAGGTCATTTTGCAGGGCTCTGGCAGTGCTTCTACTGCTCCTCCTTGCACAAAGGCGGAGGTAGCGGTCCTGCTGCTGGGTTGTTGCCCTCCTACGGCCTCCTCCACGTTTCCTGATGTACTGGCCTGTCTCCTGGTAGCGCCTCCATGCTCTGGACACTACGCTGACAGACACAGCAAACCTTCTTGCCACAGCTCGCATTGATGTGCCATCCTGGATGAGCTGCACTACCTGAGCCACTTGTGTGGGTTGTAGACTCCATCTCATGCTACCACTAGAGTGAAAGCACCGCCAGCATTCAAAAGTGACCAAAACATCAGCCAGGAAGCATAAGAACTGAGAAGTGGTCTGTGGTCACCACCTGCCGAACCACTCCTTTATTGGGGGTGTCTTGCTAATTGTCTATAATTTCCACCTGTTGTCTATTCCATTTGCACAAGAGCATGTGAAATTTATTGTCAATCAGTGTTGCTTCCTAAGTGGACATTTTGATTTCACAGAAGTGTGATTGACTTGGAGTTACACTGTGTTGTTTAAGTGTTCCCTTTATTTTTTTGAGCAGTGTATATATATCTTTCCTTTTTCCTACATACGTCAGCTATAATTAGCAGTATTTGCTGTTAGATTTGATACCAGAGGAAATTATATAGTGGAGTTACACTCACTCATCAGGACTAATCCACACAGTGTATTCGTAAAGTATTCAGACCCCTTCACTTTTTCCACATTTTGTTACCTTACAGCCTTATTCTAAAATGCATAAAAAAATATGTTCCCTCATCAATCTACACACAATAGCCCATAATGACAAAGCAAAAACTATTTTTATAAAAATTAAACTGAAATATCACATTTACATAAGTATTCAGACCCTTTACTAAGTACTTTGTTGAAGCACCTTTAGCAGCGATTACAGCCTCAAGTCTTCTTGGGTATGACGCTACAAGCTTGGCACACCTGTATTTGGGGAGTTTTTGGGGAGTTTCTCCCATTCTTCTCTGCAGATCCTCTCAAGCTCTGACAGGTTGGATGAGGAGCGTTGCTGCACAGCTATTTTCAGGTCTCTGCAGAGATGTTCTGTCGGGTTCAAGTCCAGGCTCTGGCTGGGCCACTCAAGGACATTCAGAGACTTGTCCCAAAGCCACTCCTGTGTTGTCTTGGCTGTGTGCTTAGGGTTGTTGTCCTGTTGGAAGGTGAACCTTCGCCCCAGTCTGAGGTCCTGAGCACTCTGGAGCAGGTTTTCATCAAGGATCTCTCTATGCTTTGCTCCGTTCATCTTTCCCTCGATCCTGACTAGTCTTCCAGTCCCTGCCGCTGAAAAATATCCCCACAGCATGATGCTGCCACCACCATGTTTCACTGTAGGGATGGTGCCAGGTTTCCTCCAGACGTGACACTTGGCATTCAGGGCAAAGAGTTCAATCTTGGTTTCATCCAGCCTGAGAAACGTGTTTGTCATGGTCTGAAAGTCCTTTAGATGCCTTTTGGCAAACTCCAAGCGGGCTGTCATGTGCCTTTTACTGAGGAGTGGCTTCCATCTGGCCACTCGGCCATAAAGGCCCGATTAGTGGAGTGCTGCAGAGATGGAAGGTTCTCCCATCTCTACACTGGAACTCTAGACCTCTCAGACTGACCATCATGTTCTTGGTCACCTCCCTGACCAAGAACCCCCAATTGCTCAGTTTCACCAGTCGGTCAGGAAGGATGAGGCCGCTGTGTTCTTGGAGACCTTCAATGCTGGTACCCTTCACCAGATCTGTGCCTCAACATAATCCTGTCTCAGACCTCTACGGACAATTCCTTCAACCTCATGGCTAGTGTTTTGATCTGACATGCACTGTCAACTGTGGGACCTTATATAGACAGGTGTGTGCCTTTCCAAATTATGTCCAATCAATTGAATTTACCACAGCTGGACTCCAATCAAGTTGTAGAAACATCTCAAGGATGATCAATGGAAACAGGATGCACCTGAGCTCAATTTCAAGTCTTATAGGGTCTGAATATTTATGTAATAAGGTATTTCATTTGTTTTTTAATTGCAAAAATTTCTAAAAACCTGTTTTCGTGTTTGTGTTTGTCAGTATGGGGTATTGTGTGTAGATTGCTTAGGATTTTTTTATGTAGTCAATTTTAGAATAAGACTGTACCGTAACAAAATGTGGAACAAGTGAGTTGGTCTGAATTCTTTCAGAATGCAGTCTATGTAAGGGATAATCAACGAGGGGCTGTGTGTTCTGTGAAAAATAATGAACCATGCAGAAGGTGTGTTCCACGATGCGCTAGCAGAGTCCACCTGACCTTCCACGGAGTATCATTATTTTCCACAGAATGCCTAGAGCCCTGAGTTGATTATCCCTTTCATACCATGGCTATAATTTAACACATTTGCCACTAGAAATGTGTTAATTTGCCACTAGAAATATGTTCAACATCCACTGACATAACTAGATAGATACAGTAGTTGCCGTGGTAACCAAACAAACAGACTTGCTAGTTTAGCGAACCAAACCATCAGTCCTAGTGTGCTATTATGAAAATCCAATTCAACAATACCAATACTGTTTTCAATTTGACTTTTGCTTTCAAAAGCAGCTCAAACAAAACTTGCTTATAATATACAATTAATGATGGATGTTAATGCAATGAAACAGTACTGCACACTAATACCACCGATAACACCAAATAGATGTTTAAATACCCAACAAACATACGGAAATACAGTGATTGTATGTGTGTGTATGTGTAGGTGAGTGTGCATGCATATACAGTACACGTGCCTATAATGTGCTGCTTGGTACAGTTGTTGAATCCCTACATTACTCATCTCTTATGTATATACTGTACTCTATACCATTTACTGCATCTTGCCATCTTGATGTAATGTATCACTAGCCACTTTAAACAACGCCACTTTTATATGTTTACATATCCTACATTACTCATCTCATGTGTATATACTGTACTCTATACCATCTACTGCATCTTGCCTATGCCGTTCGGCCATCACTCATTCATATATTTTTATGTACATATTCTTATTCTTTACACTTGTGTGTATAAGGCAATTGTTGTGGAATTGTTAGGTTAGATTACTCGTTGGATATTACTGCATGGTCGGAACTAGAAGCACAAGCGTTTCGCTACACTCGCATTAACATCTGCTAACCATGTGTATGTGACAAATAACATTTGATTTGATTTGATTTGAATCGTAAACTAACTGAGTTATTCCCGATAGCGTGACTGCTTTTGCTCAGTGCAGAACTGCCCAGCCAATCTCCTTAGCCCTTGGTGTGTCTGTTTAAATCCTGGATTCCCTTATACGTTCTTGGCTTTAATGAATTCATTAATATGAGTAGTGAAGCATCATTGTACACACACTTAACAATGACACATGCAGTAACATTTAGGGAGCACCAAGACATCTTAGCAGATGAGAAAAGGCTTTTCATGCTGTTCTATTTTAGTTCTTTTATCCCTCTATTTGTCTTTGTCTCCCTCTCTCTCTACTGTAGCTGAGTTTTGGTGGCATGCCCTACAGTGGTAAGCCAATGGGAGGTGGGATGAAGAACTTCCGAGGCTGTATGGAGAGCATCAACTACAACGGAGACAACATCACTGATCTGGCACGACGCAAGAAGCTAGACACCTCCAGCTTTGTAAGTTATACACACTGTCACTGTCTAGCACTCTGTTTCTCTCTGAATCGCCATCTAACTCCGTTTCTGCCTCTGTCTCTCTCGTTGTACAATATATTATCAAATTACCTTGTCGAATGTAAGAATTTGTCAAAGCAAACAACTAATTTGATGAATGATTATTTTATAACTTCTGATAATCACAAGTAATGATAAGAATCCACCTCCCTCCCTCCCTCTCTCTCTCTCTCTCCCTCCCTCTCTCTCTCTCTCTCTCCCTCCCCCTCTCCCTCTCTCTCACTCTTATTCTCTATCTTTTTCTCTCTCTCTCTTTCCGTAGCGTAATCTGTCATTCTCTTGCATGGAGTCTCACTCCTTTCCAGTTTTCTTCAACGCCACCAGCTTCCTGCAGCTCCCAGGAAGAGCCAATCAGGATGTAGTATCACTGAGATTCCAGTTCCGCACCTGGAACGCCAACGGACTCCTCCTCTTCAGTAATCTTGACGACGGAACGCTTGAGATCGCCCTTGACGACGGGAAGATGGGAGTTCACTTCAACGTGACGCAGACGAAGAACACCAGGATAGCAATATCATCAGGTAGAAGGGACAGGAACACACACACACACACACACACACACACACACACACACACACACACACACACACACACACACACACACACACTTATTTTTTATTTAACCTTTATTTAACTTCTCTAGGGCCAGTGGGACGATTTCGTCCCACCTACGTAACAGCCAGTGAAATCCCGTGGCGCGTTATTGAAATACCTTAGAAATGCTATTACTTCAATTTCTCAAACATTAGACTATTTTACACCATTTTAAAGACAAGACTCTCGTTAATCTAACCACACTGTCCGATTTAAAAAAGGCTTTACAACAAAAGCAAAACATTAGATTATCTCAGCAGAGTACCCAGCCAGAAATAATCAGACACCCATTTTTCAAGCTAGCATATAATGTCACAAAAACCCAGAAGACAGCTAAATGCAGCACTAACCTTTGATGATCTTCATCAGATGACAACCCTAGGACATTATGTTATACAATACATGCATGTTTTGTTCAATCAAGTTCATATTTATATCAAAAACCAGCTTTTTACATTAGCATGTGACGTTCAGAACTATTAGAATGAATTTACTAAAAATGTACTAAATTACTCACGATAAACGTTCACAAAAAGCATAACAATTATTTTAAGAATTATAGATACAGAACTCCTCTATGCACTCGATATGTCCGATTTTAAAATAGCTTTTCGGTGAAAGCACATTTTGCAATATTCTAAGTAGATAGCCCGGCATCACAGGGCTAGCTATTTAGACACCCAGCAAGTTTAGCCTTCACCAAACTCCGATTTACTATTATAAAAGTTTGATTACCTTTGGTGTTCTTCGTCAGAATGCACTCCCAGGACTTCTACTTCAATAACAAATGTTGGTTTGGTCCCAAATAATCCATAGTTATATCCAAACAGCGGCGTTTTGTTCGTGCGTTCAAGACACTATCCGAAAGGGTAAAGAAGGGTGACGAGCACGGCGCATTTCGTGACAAAAAAAATCTAAATATTCCATTACCGTACTTCGAAGCATGTCAACCGCTGTTTAAAATCAATTTTTATGCCATTTTTCTCGTAAAAAAGCGATAATATTCCGACCGGGAATCTGCGTTTTGGTAAAAAGACGAAAGAAAATAAAGCACGGGGTCGACTCGTGCACGCGCCTAAGCCCATTGTCCTCTGATTTGGCCACTTGCCAAAAGCGATAATGTGTTTCAGCCTGGGGCTGCCTCGATATCATTCAGCTTTTTCCCGGGCTCTGAGAGCCTATGGGAGCCGTAGGAAGTGTCACGTTACAGCAAAGATCCTCAGTCTTCAATAAACAGAGACAAGAAGAACAAGATCTTGTCAGAGAGGGCACTTCCTGTAAGGAATCTTCTCAGGTTTTTGCCTGCCATATGAGTTCTGTTATACTCACAGACACCATTCAAACAGTTTTAGAAACTTTAGGGTGTTTTCTATCCAAAGCCAATAATTATATGCATATTCTAGTTACTGGGCAGGAGTAGTAACCAGATTCAATCGGGTACGTTTTTTATCCGGCCATGTCAATACTGCCCCCTACCCCCAACAGGTTAACTTGTCAAGTCAGTTAAGAACCAATTTGTATTTACAATGACGGCCTACCCCGGCCAAACCCGGACGACACTGGGCCAATTGTGCGCCGCCCTATGGGACTTCCAATCACAGCCGTATGTGATACAGCCTGGATTCGAACCAGGGACTGTAGTGATGCCTCTTGCAGTGAGATGCTTTAGAGCGCTGCGCCACTCAGGATCAATTTAACCAAACACACTGTTCGGTTCTGACAGAGTGAAAAGCTAACGGACAACTAGTTGTCTTTGGCATCATCACAACCGAAGACACATTCATCAAATAACTCTCCGCAATTATCATTACGCGACCAACCTGATTAATCATGTAACTGCAATTAACTAGGAAGTCGGGGCACCAAGGAAAATATTCTGATCACAAAGCCATAATTTTCCTAATATAACTTTCAGATATTTTAATATCTGATCACTTAGTCTTCTGATTAATGACGTATTCTTTACCTCGTCAGTCTCATTCCAAATGTCATAAATTGTTGGTTATCTGCACGAACCCAGTCTTCACTATGAGTCATCCATACATCAATTGTCTTAAAATAATTTATTTACTAACTAAGTAATTCACAGAAATGCATAACAAACAGTAGATATCGTTACAAGAAATGATAGAGGAATGTGCCCTAGTGGGCTAAACCGGCATGGCGGCTTCTTAGACAAAAGGGGAGTGAGGGTCAGCTGAGAAGTCACTACAGAGTTGATAATTATAACAATTGAAATGCTAACCCTTTGCACATGAACGCTCACTCATTCGGGAATAACTGCAATCAATATATATATTTACGCTCAGTGTGTCGTCGGGATCTCTGTTGAAAGGTTAATTTCTGTTGGAGAGTTTGTCCGCTCTCTCTCCCTCTGTCGTGGTTAGAATGGGTAGTTCAGAGTGACATTCATTAATGTCGTTATAGGACAGATGTTTCGGCGGTTGTCGGTCTTCGCGTTCAATGATACCGAATTCCTAGCTGCAGACCAGTAATTCATATCAAAGACTTGTTCTTATTCTGTCGGTATCGATAGTCTAAGAGTTTAAGCATGTGGTATGGTTAAAAGTTCAGAAAGAGGAATGCATGGTCTCCAACCTTTAGCCATCTCGGTCTGGTGATAGAAAACCTAGGTGGGGTTTTTATTCGGAAGAGCAGAAAGGGCCTGTCCCATGACGCCAGACCATAACTGTGCTCATGGGCGGTCTTCTGATTTAGTTAAGACTCCAAAGGGAATTGGAGTTTCCTTCATTAAACAGTCCAAAATCACATTACACAATTTCACAAACAGTTCCATCCTTATTCATTCATTTTATACAACCATTTAGATGTAAGTCTCATAGCTGAGGCTATTCTATAAACATGATTATGGTATTGTCTCTCATGAGTTTCACAAAATTGTACCAAACAGACCAGTTCGTAGCTGGATTCTTCACCGATCTTTTATACCTTCTCCAGAACATAAATGTCGTTCGGTTCTCTAGTTCTGTGAGGTGGAAGAACTCCTTTGTTCTCTCTATACTGGGGCCATGAGGAGAGGGTCTCCTCGTAGGAATTTACGACTGCTCTTACAGAGCCTGGTGTCAGAAGTATAGAGGTCGGGGGATGGTGCTCGCAGTGTCCAAAGAGGGCAACATCGTGACAGAGTCAAAGCTCAAACCAAGTTTATTCACCCACTGGGTCAAACAGCTGAAAAGACACAGACATGGTCCACCAGCACAGGCATTTATACCCTCCTGTAGGCGGAGTCTCCTGCTCACACCTCTCAACACTACATCAGTGTTGCTAGGCAGGAAGTTAACCTGTTGGGGCTAGGGGGCAGTATTTTCACGGCTGGATAAAAAAACGTACCCGATTTCATCTGGTTACTAATCCTACCCAGTAACTAGAATATGCATATACTTATTATATATGGATAGAAAACACCCTAAAGTTTCTAAAACTGTTTGAATGGTGTCTGTGAGTATAACAGAACTCATTTGGCAGGCAAAACCCTGAGACATTTTCTGACAGGAAGTGGATACCTGATGTGTTGAATTACCTTTAAGCCTATGCCATTGAAACACACAGGGGTTGATTAATGTTTTGGCACTTCCTATTGCTTCCACTAGATGTCACCAGCCTTTACAAAGTGTTTTGAGTCTTTTACTGTGAGATCTGACCGAACAAGAGCCATGGAACGGTGATGGCCGATTAGACTCTGGCGCGCGAGTTCATGTTGGGTACCCTCGTTCCAATACGTTATAAAAGAGAATGCATTCGTCCACCTTGAATATTATTCATGTTCTGGTTAAAAAAGGCCCTAATGATTTATGCTATACAACGTTTGACATGTTTGAACGAACGTAAATATATTTTTTCCCCTCGTTCATGAAGTGAAGTCCGGCGAGCTTAGATCATGTGCTAACAAGACGGAGATTTTTGGACATAAATGATGAGCTTTTTTGAACAAAACTACATTCGTTATGGACCTGTGATACCTGGAAGTGACATCTGATGAAGAGAATCAAAGGT
>NC_138319.1:29880000-29882500 GCF_965601325.2 Salmo salar | reverse complement strand
GATGCTGAAGTAGTGTTACATTAAATTAACTCCCTCTCTGATGCTGAAGTTGTGTTACATAAAATTAACTCCCTCTCTGATGCTGAAGCTGTGTTACTGTCACGCCCTGACCTGAGATAGATGTTTTTCTCTGTTTAGTTAGGTCAGGGTGTGATATGGGGTGGGCATTCTAGGTATTTATATTTCTATGTTTTGGCCAGGTATGGTTTCCAATCGGAGGCAGCTGTCTATCGTTGTCTCTGATTGGGAACCATACTTAGGCAGCCTTTTTCCACCTGTGTTTTGTGGGTAGTTGTTTTCTGTTTTGTGTTTTACCTGACAGAACTGTGCGCTTTCGTTTCCATTGTTTATTATTTTGTTTAAGTGTTCTGTTTAATAAATATCATGAACACGTGCCACGCTGCATCTTGGTCCCCTCATTGCGACGGTCATTACAGTTACATTAAATTAACTCCCTCTCTGATGCTGAAGCTGTGTTACATTAAATTAACTCCCTCTCTGATGCTGAAGCTGTGTTACATTAAATTAACTCCCTTTCTGATGCTGAAGCTTTGTTACATCAAATAAACTCCCCATAAAGGGAGGTGTGTTTGACTAATAAATTGATAGAATGTAGTATTTTTAATAAAAGACTTTGAGAGAGGTTGGTTTCATTCATTCTTATTTCTTGTCTGTTCAAATGTGTGATATGTTGGATTGTTGATATTGCTGGTCACATAAACAAATTCACAGTAAACATTACATTCACAAAATTTCCAAAACAATAAAGACATTTCAAATGTCATATTATATCTATATACAGTGTTGTAATTAGAGGTTGACCGATTAATTGGCATGGCTGATTAGTTAGGGACAATTTTAAGTTTTCATAACAATCGGTAATCAGCCTTTTTGGTCGCCGATTATGGCCGATTACATTGCAATCCACAAGGAAGCTGTGTGGCAGGCTGACCACCTGTTATGCGAGTGCAGTGTCAAAAGGACCTTGTGACTGCAAGGAGCCAAGGTAAGTTGCTAGCTAGCATTAAAATTATCTTATAAAGAACAATCAATCTTCACATAATCACTAGTTAACTACACATGGTTGATGATATTACTAGGTTAACTAGCTTGTCCTGCGTTGCATATAATCAAAGCGGTGCCTGTTAATTTATCATCGAATCACAGCCTACTTCAACTTCGCCAAACGGGGGATGATTTAACAAAAGCGCATTGCCAAAAAAAAAGGCCAATCGTTGCACGAATGTACCTAACCATAAACATCAATGCCTTTCTTAAAATCATTACACAGAATATTTTTTTAAACATGAATATTTAGTTAAAAGAAATTCATGTTAGCAGGCAATATTAACTAGGGAAAATGTGTCACTTCTCTTGCATTCAGTGCAAGCAGAGTCAGGCTATATGCAACAGTTTGGGCTGCCTGGCTCGTTGTGAACTGTGAACTAATTTGCCAGAATTTTACGTAATTATGACATAACATTGAAGGTTGTGCAATGTAACAGCAATATTTAGACTTAGAGATGCCACCCGTTAGATAAAACACGGAACGGTTCCGTATTTCACTGAAATAATAAACGTTTTGTTTTCGAAATTATAGTTCGTATTTCTGTGTGTTTATTATATTATAATGAAGTCTATGATTTGATATTTGATAGAGCAGTCTGATTGAGCGGTGGTAGGCAGCAGCAGGCTCATAAGCATTCATTCAAACAGCACTTTACTGCGTTTACCAGCAGCTCTTAGCAATGCTGTGTGCACAACGCTGTTTACTTCAAGCCTATCAACTCCCAAGATTAGGCTGGCAATACTAAAGTGCCTATAAGAACATCCAATAGTCAAAGGTATATGAAACACAAATGGTTTAGAGAGAAATAGTCCGATAATAACTGCAACCTAAAACTTCTTACCTGGGAAGATTGAAGAATCATGTTAAAAGGAACCACCAGCTTTCATATGTTCTCATGTTCTGAGCAAGGAACTTAAACGTTAGCTTTTTTACATGGCACATATTGCACTTTACTTTCTTCTCCAACACTGTATTTTTGCATTATTTAAACCAAATTGAACATGTTTTATTATTTATTTGAGACTAAATAGATTTTATTGATGAATTATATTAAGTTAAAATAAAAGTGTTTATTCAGTATTGTTGTAATTGTCATTATTACAAGTATATACACTGCTCAAAAAAATAAAGGGAACACTTAAACAACACAATGTAACTCCAAGTCAATCACACTTCTGTGAAATCAAACTGTCCACTTAGGAAGCAACACTGATTGACAATAAATTTCACATGCTGTTGTGCAAATGGAATAGACAACAGGTGGAAATTATAGGCAATTAGCAAGACACCCCCAATAAAGGAGTGGTTCTGCAGGTGGGAACCACAGACCACTTCTCAGTTCCTATGCTTCCTGGCTGATGTTTTGGTCACTTTTGAATGCTGGCGGTGCTTTCACTCTAGTGGTAGCATGAGACGGAGTCTACAACCCAC
>NC_138319.1:29855000-29875000 GCF_965601325.2 Salmo salar | reverse complement strand
GAGCTGCCTCATGATGAAAAACTCTAACCTGTCTTTTTTTCTCCTCTCCTTCTTTTCAAGGCCTAGACATCTGGTCCTATTAGTTTCCAAGGCAAGCTGGTTATGCGGCTACAGCCTTTGACATTTATCTGTGACCACTGCGCACACACCACACACACACACTAGCCTTGATAATATATCAGATAAACCACAACAGATTCTTGGATATTAGAAGACTATATAATAGGAGCTTTCATTACATCACCTTGTTTGGAGCTACACTTTCTCTCTCCCTTTCTCTCTCTCTCTCGCCCTTTCTCTCTCTCCCTTTCTCTCTCTCCCTTTCTCTCTCTCTCTCCCTCCCTTTCTCCCTCCCTTTCTCTCTCTCCCTCCCTCCCTTTCTTTCTCTCTCTCTCTCTCTCTCACTCTCTCTCTGTCTCTCCCTTTCTTTCTCTCTCTCCCTTTCTCTCTCTCTCTCTCTCTCTCTCCCTTTCTCTGTCTCCCTCCCTTTCTCTCTCTCTCTCTCCCTTTCAATTCAATTCAATTCACTTTATTGGCATGACATAACAATGTACATATTGCCAAAGCTTATTTTGGATACTTAAAATATAAAAATAAATAAAAATGAGAATCAAAATTGTCAACGGGACAACAGTAACAACAATAACCAAGGGTCAAAATAACCATTAATTCAACAATAACAATAAGCATACTGTAGAGTACATGTGTCACGTCCTGACCAGTTAAGGGTTATTTGTTGTTGGAGTTTGGTCAGGATGTGGCAGAGGGTATTTGTTTTATATGGTTTGGGGTGGTGGTGTAGGTAGTAGGTTGTTTTATTTATGTATTCCGGGGGTTTTGGGCACTGCTCTGTGTTTATGTATTTCTATGTTTAGTTAGTTAGTTGTGGGTATAGGTTCTTGGTTCGTTTTCTATGTATAGTTAATTGGGATGGGACTCCCAATTGAAGGCAGGTGTGTTGAGTTGCCTTTGATTGGGAGTCCTATATAATAGGGTGTGTTTGTCTTTGTGTTTGTGGGTAGTTGTTTTTGCACTGCGTTTTGTATAGCCTGCAAAACTGTTGCTGTCGTGAGTATCATTTATTGTTTTTTCCCTGTGGATGCTTTACTTTTGTTTATTAAATAAACTATGAGTATCCACATACCCGCTGCAGTTTGGTCAATTCAACACGGCACCTTTTGTGACAGAACTACCCACCACAAAAAGACCAAGCAGCGGAGAAGAGGACAGAGGGAAGTCAAGGAGGACTATTGGAAGCAGCGCGCTCGGGAGGAGATGGATTCCTGGTCGCTGGAAGTATTGGAGGAAAGGATTGACTGGACATGGGAACAGTTGCGGGTCCACTGTGACAACCTGCCTGGGAGGCAGGTAGAACCCGAGAGGCAGCCCCAATACATTTTTTGGGGGGGGCACAAGGGCTATTTGGCGGGGCGAGATTGGAGCCCCAGGCCAGCTCCCCGTACCCTTGTAGGACAGACTGGACAGGTCCCGTGCTTTGGGGTTGGGGCTGTGGTGAGGCCTGGGATTTTCAGGCCGGTAGGCACAGTACCAGCGCCCCGCATGTGCCAGGGCGAAGTAGGCATCAAGCCGGAAGGGGTGATGCCAACCCTGCGCTCAAGACCGCCAGTGCGCCTCTACGGTCCGGTGTTTCCCGCTATACGCACTAGCATGGAGGTGCGTGTCTCCAGGCTGGCACGTCCAGTACCAGCCCCACGCATCAGGCGTCTAGTGCATCAGCCCAGCCTCGCCAGTCAAGAGTCACCAGAGCTGCCCGCCAGTCAAGAGTCACCGGAGCTGCCCGTCAGTCAAGAGTCACCGGAGCTGCCCGCCAGTCAAGAGTCGCCGGAGCTGCCCGCCAGTCAAGAGTCGCCGGAGCTGCCCGCCAGTCAAGAGTCGCCGGAGCTGCCCGCCAGTCAAGAGTCGCCGGAGCTGCCCGCCAGTCAGGAGCCGCCGGAGCCGCCCGCCAGTCAGGAGCCGCCGGAGCCGCCCGCCAGCCCGGAGCCGCCGGAGCCGCCCGCCAGCCCGGAGCCGCCGGAGCCGCCCGCCAGCCCGGAGCCGCCGGAGCGGCCCGACTGCCCGGAGCCGCCGGAGCGGCCCGACTGCCCGGAGCCCCAGCCCGAGCGGCCCGACTGCCCGGAGCCCCAGCCCGAGCGGCCCACCTGCCCTCCGGCCCAGCCCGAGTGGTCCGTCTGCCAGGGTCAGCCCGAGTGGCCCGTCTGCCCGGCGCAGCTATCGGCGCCACCGAAGTGGGCGACGCCGAAGGTGGAGCGAGGTCCACGTCCTGCACCTGAGCCACCCCCAGGATAGGTGGGTTGGGGAGGGAGGGTGTAGCACAGTGCCGTCGTTGACGGCAGCCACCCTCCCTTCCCTCCCTTATTGTTTAGGGGGATATTTTTGGTTTGGGGGTTTGTTTTTTCTTTTAGGTGCATTCCGGGGTCTGCACCTTTAGGGGGGGGTACTGTCACGTCCTGACCAGTTAAGGGTTATTTGTTGTTGGAGTTTGGTCAGGATGTGGCAGAGGGTATTTGTTTTATATGGTTTGGGGTGGTGGTGTAGGTCGTTTTATTTATGTATTCCGGGGGTTTTGGGCACTGCTCTGTGTTTATGTATTTCTATGTTTAGTTAGTTAGTTGTGGGTATAGGTTCTAGGTTCGTTTTCTATGTATAGTTAATTGGGATGGGACTCCCAATTGAAGGCAGGTGTGTTGAGTTGCCTTTGATTGGGAGTCCTATATAATAGGGTGTGTTTGTCTTTGTGTTTGTGGGTAGTTGTTTTTGCGCTGCATTTTGTATAGCCTGCAAAACTGTTGCTGTCGTGAGTATCATTTATTGTTTTTTCCCTGTGGATGCTTTACTTTTGTTTATTAAATAAACTATGAGTATCCACATACCCGCTGCAGTTTGGTCAATTCAACACGGCACCTTTTGTGACAACATGTGCAGGATGATTGGTCTGTCAGACACTGTCCCTCATCTTATGGCATGCAGCAATGTAGTGGCTGCCACTCTCGTCCTCCCCCAACAGGACGCGTAGCCTATCCTCATCAGAGAGATCTTTGAAACCTTGAATAAGGGTTTCAAATTTGGGAAAATGACACTCTCTAATTGTTTTATGTCTGTGACATTTTGTCAGGAAAGGCAGCTCCGTCTCAGGTTCTGCTGTTGTGCAGTGGTTGCACAGCCTTTCCTCTACAGGGAGCCAGGTTTTCCTGTGTCTACCCATCTCAATGGCAAGGCTGTGCTCACTGAGCCTGTACTTTGTCAAGGTTTTTCTAAGGTTTTGATCAGTAACCATGGTCAAATATTTAGCCATGGTGTACTGTCGATTTAGGGCCAGATAGCACTGCATTTTGCTTTCTGTTTGTGCTTGTGTTTCCCAATAAGCAATGTAGTTTTGTTTTGTCTGTGTTGTAATTTGGTTTATTCTGATTGATTGGATGTTCTGGTCCTGAGGCGTCAGTGTGTTAGAACAGGTTTGTGATCTCAGCCCCAGGACCAGCTGGATGAGGGGACTCTTTTCTTTGCTCAGCTCTTGGCATTGCAGGGCTTGGTAATGAAATGAGAGGGGGTCACTGTATTTTAGATGTTTCCAAAACTTAATTGCTCTTTTTTGAGTTTTTATTATTAGTGGATATTGGCCTAATTCTGCCCTGCATGCATTGTTTGTAGTTTTCCTCTGGACATGTAGGAGAATCTTACAGAACTCTGCATGCAGGGTTTCAATGGGGTGTTTGTCCCATTTGGTGAAATCTTGTTTTGCAAGTGGACCCCACACCTCGCTACCATAAAGTGCAATTGGTTCAATGACACATTCAATTAGTTTTAGCCAAATTTTAATAGGTATTTCAATTTGAATTTGCTTTTTAATGGCGTAGAATGCCCTGCGTGCTTTCTCTCTCAGTTCATTCACTGCCTCATTAAGGTGTCCAGTTGAGCTTATTTTTTTAAATTGTAGTGTGTGCAGTACTCTATATATACTGCTCAAAAAATAAAGGGAACACTTAAACAACACATCCTAGATCTGAATGAAAGAAATAATCTTATTAAATACTTTTTTCTTTAAATAGTTGAATGTGCTGGCAACAAAATCACACAAAAAGAATCAATGGAAATCCAATTTATCAACCCATGGAGGTCTGGATTTGGAGTCACACTCAAAATTAAAGTGGAAAACCACACTACAGGCTGATCCAACTTTGATGTAATGTCCTTAAAACAAGTCAAAATGAGGCTCAGTAGTGTGTGTGGCCTCCACGTGCCTGTATGACCTCCCTACAACGCCTGGGCATGCTCCTGATGAGGTGGTGGATGGTCTCCTGAGGGATCTCCTCCCAGACCTGGACTAAAGCATCCGCCAACTCCTGGACAGTCTGTGGTGCAACGTGGCGTTGGTGGATGGAGCGAGACATGATGTCCCAGATGTGCTCAATTGGATTCAGGTCTGGGGAACGGGCAGGCCAGTCCATAGCATCAATGCCTTCCTCTTGCAGGAACTGCTGACACTCTCCAGCCACATGAGGTCTAGCATTGTCTGGCATTAGGATGAACCCAGGGCCAACCGCACCAGCATATGGTCTCACAAGGTGTCTGATGATCTCATCTCGGTACCTAATGGCAGTCAGGCTACCTCTGGCGAGCACATAGTGGGCTGTGCGGCCCCCCAAAGAAATGCCACCCCACACCATGACTGACCCACCGCCAAACCGGTCATGCTGGAGGATGTTGCAGGCAGCAGAACGTTCTCCACGGCGTCTCCAGATTCTGTCACGTCTGTCACATGTGCTCAGTGTGAACCTGCTTTCATCTGTGAAGAGCACAGGGCGTCAGTGGCGAATTTGCTAATCTTGGTGTTCTCTGGCAAATGCCAAACGTCCTGCACGGTGTTGGCCTGTAAGCACAACCCCCACCTGTGGACGTCGGGCCCTCATACCACCCTCATGGAGTCTGTTTCTGACCATTTGAGCAGACACGTGCACATTTGTGGCCTGCTGGAGGTCATTTTGCAGGGCTCTGGCAGTGCTTCTCCTGCTCCTCCTTGCACAAAGGCGGAGGTAGCGGTCCTGCTGCTGGGTTGTTGCCCTCCTACGGCCTCCTCCACGTCTCCTGATGTACTGGCCTGTCTCCTGGTAGCGCCTCCATGCTCTGGACACTACGCTGACAGACACAGCAAACCTTCTTGCCACAGCTCGCATTGATGTGCCATCCTGGATGAGCTGCACTACCTGAGCCACTTGTGTGGGTTGTAGACTCCGTCTCATGCTACCACTAGAGTGAAAGCACTGCCAGCATTCAAAAGTGACCAAAACATCAGCCAGGAAGCATAGGAACTGAGAAGTGGTCTGTGGTCCCCACCTGCAGAACCACTCCTTTATTGGAGGTGTCTTGCTAATTGCCTATAATTTCCACCTGTTGTCTATTCCATTTGCACAACAGCATGTGACATTTATTGTCAGTCAGTGTTGCTTCCTAAGTGGACAGTTTGATTTCACAGAAGTGTGATTGACTTGGAGTTACATTGTGTTGTTTAAGTGTTCCCTTTATTTTTTTGAGCAGTGTATTTTGAACCAATTGAGAACGTTGGTCTAATTTCCTGAGATCTGGATCTTCTCTGGTAAATCCTTATTTTAGTATTTTTGGGGTTTAATGCCAGCGTCCAAGTCTGGCAGTACTGCTCTAGCAGGTCCAGGCTCTGCTGTAGGCCATGTGCTGTGGCTGACAGCAGGCATAGGTCATCTGCGAAGAGTAGGCATTTAACTTCTGAATTGTGGAGAATAACACCAGGGACTGAGGATTTTTCTAGAATAGTGGCCAATACGTTGATGTAAATATTAAAGAGTGCAGGGCTCAGATTGCAACCCTGGAGAAGGCCCGGCCCCTGGTTAAAGAATTCTGTTATTTTCTTGCCAATTGTAATGCTGCATGTATTGCCAGTATTCATTGATTTAATTATGTCATATGTTTTACCCCCTACACCACTTTCAATAACTTTGTAGAACAGTCCTGTATTCCAAATAGAATCAAATGCTTTTTGGAAGTCGATAAAGCAAGCGTATATTTTGGTATTATTTTGGTGGACATTTATCTATCAGGGTGTGTAGGGTGTAAATATGATCAGTTGTGCGATGATTCGGTATAAATCCAATTTGGCTTTTACTCAAGGCATTGTGCTTATTAAGGAAGTTTAGAACTCTTACATTTATAATACTACAGAAAACCTTCCCCAGGTTACTGTTCACACAAATGCCTCTGTAATTGTTAGGGTCAAATTTGTCTCCGTTCTTAAAGATTGGGGTTATGAGTCCTTGATTCCAGATGTCAGGGAAATAACCTACACTCAGGATCAAATTAAACAGTTTTAATATAGCCAATTGAAATTGTGCACTAGTGAGTTTGAGCATCGCATTTAGGATGCCATCGGGTCTGCATGCTTTTTTAAATTTGAGGGCCTGAAGTTTCTTATAGAGCTCCTGGTCAGTAATTTGGGAGTCCAATGGATTTTGATTGTCCGTTATAGCTTTTTCTAATCCATTCAACTTCTCATGAATTTGGTGTTGTTCTGCGTTTGTGTCAATGAACGGTGTTGTAGAGTGTTTTAAAATGGGTTGTCACCATTTTGTATCGCTAATTCCTCTTGTTTCAATTTTTTTAGTTTTTTCCAATTTTGCCAGAAGTTGTTTGTGTTTATGGAATCCTCAATTAGTGTCAGCTGCTTGCTGTTGTACTGTGCTTTTTTGGTTCTGAGTGTACGTTTATAGAGTTATAAAGTCTCACAGTAATGAAGGCGTAATTCACCATTATTTGGGTCTTTGTGCTTTTGGTTGGATAGTGTTCTAAGATTTTTCCTTATCATTTTACAATCTGCATCAAACCAGTTGTCATCTGTGGTCTTTTTTGTTTTGTTTTTGATCAATTTCAGTTGTGCTTCTTGTGCCGTTTGCCTGAATATATAGTTGATATTTTTTACTGCTAGATTGATGCCTTCTTTACTGTTAGTGAATGTGGTATCCAGAAAGTTATCTAAGTGTTTGGATATTTTGGTTACAGGTTGCTTTTCTATATGAATATCTGATGTTGTACAGCTTACTGGGCTGTGAATGTGTGGTTGTTTCCATGTCTGTTCTTTTGAGGAACAACGTAATTTGGCTGTGATCAGACAGAGGTGTTAGTGGCTTGACAGTGAATGAGCTGAGAGAGAAAGGGTCAATGTCTGTAATCATATAGTCTACTGTGCTGTGGCCAAGAGGTGAGAAATAGGTAAATCTCCCCAAAGAGTCCCCCGTAACCTACCATTGACAAAGTACAGACCCAGGCTTCTACAGAGCTGCAACAGAACCCTTCCGTTTTTGTTGATGATGCTGTCACTATTGTTTCTATGGGGGAGATTAAGGCAGTTAGAAACAGTATGGTCTGTAATAAAGCTGTCCCCTCGTGTGGTCGTTAGATCAGGTAGTGTTCCTGTGGGCGCATTTGTGTCCCCACAGATGAGCACATTTCCCTGGGCCTGGAAATGGCACGTCTCTTCCTCAAGGGTGGGGAAGATCTCCTCTGATTTTTTCAGTTTTAACCAAATATGATATTTACCAATTTTGAGGGAATGAATTCCATTTTGTAGTTCGGATTTGTACCAAATGATCAGTCGTACAGAGTCTCTGCCTCTATTGACAGAGCTGTGTTTTTGTGATGGCACAATTACCTCTCTGTGGCCTGTGGGACAGTTAGTGACAATGTCAGCCTTACACAATGTCTCCTGCAGAATGATGACGTTTAAATCTTTCAGATTGTTGTTGAACTCCGGTGCTAAACTATTCAGTCCAAAGGTTGATGAGTTTAGGCCCTGAAAGTTCCACATTCTAACTGATATATATATATATATATATATATATATATATATATATATATATATATATAGTGAGGGAAAAAAGTATTTGATCCCCTGCTGATTTTGTACATTTGCCCACTGACAAAGAAATGATCAGTCTATAATTTTAATGGTAGGTTTATTTGAACAGTGAGAGACAGAATAACAACAAAAATATCCAGAAAAACGCATGTCAAAAATGATATAAAATGATTTGCATTTTAATGAGGGAAATAAGTATTTAACCCCCTCTCAATCAGAAAGATTTCTGGCTCCCAGGTATCTTTTATACAGGTAACGAGCTGAGATTAGGAGCACACTCTTAAAGGGAGTGCTCCTCATCTCAGTTTGTTACCTGTATAAAAGACACCTGTCCACAGAAGCAATCAATCAATCAGATTCCAAACTCTCCACTATGGCCAAAACCAAAGAGCTCTCCAAGGATGTCAGGGACTAGATTGTAAACCTACACAAGGCTGGAATGGGCTGCAAAACCATCGCCAAGCAGCTTAGTGAGATGGTGACAACAGTTGGTGCGATTATTCGCAAATGGAAGAAACATAAAAGAACTGTCAATCTCCCTGCATGAGCCTGGGGCTCCATGCAAGATCTCACCTCGTGGAGTTGCAATGATCATGAGAACGGTGAGGAATCAGCCCAGCACTACATGGGAGGATCTTGTCAATGATCTCAAGGCAGCTGGGACCATACTCACCAAGAAAACAATTGGTAACACACTACGCCGTAAAGGACTGAAATCCTGCACTGGACTGAAATCCAGGTCCCCCTGCTCAAGAAAGCACATATACATGCCCGTCTGAAGTTTGCCAATGAACATCTGACTGATTCAGAGGACAACTGGGTGAAATTGTTGCGGTCAGATGAGACCAAAATGGAGCTCTTTGGCATCAACTCAACTCGCCGTGTTTGGAGGGGGAGGAATGCTGCCTATGACCCCAAGAACACCATCCTCACTGTCAAACATGGAGGTGGAAACATTATGGTTTGGGGGTGTTTTTCTGCTAAGGGGACAGGACAACTCCACCGCATCAAAGGGACGATGGACGGGACCATGGACCGTCAAATCTTGGGTGAGAACCTCCATCCCTCAGCCAGGGCATTGAAAAGGGGTCGTGGATGGGTATTCCAGCATGACAATGACCCAAAACACACGGCCAAGGCAACAAAAGAGTGGCTGAAGATGAAGCACAAACGTCAGCCTCGAAACCTTAATGACTTGGAGAAGATCTGCAAAGAGGAGTGGGACAAAATCCCTCCTGAGATGTGTGCAACCCTGGTGGCCAACTACAAGAAACGTCTGACCTCTCTGATTGCCAACAAAGGTTTTGCCACCAAGTACTAAGTCATGTTTTGCAGAGAGGTCAAATACTTATTTCCTTCATTAAAATGCAAATCATTTGATAACATTTTTGACATGCGTTTTTCTGGATTTTTTTGTTGTTATTCTGTCTCTCACTGTTCAAATAAACCTACCATTAAAATTATAGACTGATCATTTCTTTGTCAGGGGGCAAACGTACAAAATCAGTAGGGGATCAAATACTTTTTTCCCTCACTGTACAGTTGAAGTCAGAAGTTTCCATAAACCTTAGCCAAATACATTTAAACTCAGTTTTTCACAATTCCTGACCTTTATTCCTAGTAAAAATTCCCTGTCTTAGGTCAGTTAGGGTTACTACTTTATTTTAAGAATGTGACATATCAGAATAATAGTAGAGAGAATTATTTATTTCAGCTTTTATTTTTTTCATCACATTCCCTGTGGGTCAGAAATGTACATACACTCAATTAGTATTTGGTAGCATTGCCTTTAAATTGTTTAACTTGGGTCAAACGTTTTGAGTAGCCTTCCATAAGCTTCCCACAATAAGTTGGGTCAATTTTGGCCCATTCCTCCTGACAAAGCTGGTGTAACTGAGTCAGGTTTGTAGGGCTCCTTGCTAGCACACGCTTTTTCAGTTCTGCCCACAAATTTTCTATGGGATTGAGGTCAGGGCTTTGTGATGGCCACTCCCATACCTTGACTTTATTGTCCTTAAACCATTTTGCCACAACTTTGGAAGTATGCTTGGGGTCATTGTTCATTTGGAAGACCCATTTGCAACCCAGCTTTAACTTCCTGACTGATGTCTTGAGATGTTGCTTCAATATATCCACATAATTTTCCTGCTTCATGATGCCATCTATTTTGTGAAGTGCACCAGTCCCTCCTGCAGCAAAGCACCCCCACAACGTGATGTTGCCACCCCCGTGCTTCACGGTTGGGATGGTGTTCTTCGGCTTGCAAGCCTCCCCCTTTTTCCTCCAAACATAACGATGGTCATTATGGCCAAACAGTTCTATTTTTGTTTCATCAGACCAGAGGACATTTCTCCAAAAAGTACGATCTTTGTCCCCTTTTGCAGTTGCAAATCGTAGTCTGGCTTTTTAATGGTGGTTTTGGAGCAGTAGCTTCTTCCTTGCTGAGTGGCCTTTCAGGTTATGTCGATATAGGACTCGTTTTACTGTGGATATAGATACTTTTGTACCTGTTTCCTCCAGCATCTTCACAAGGTCCTTTGCTGTTGTTCTGGGATTGATTTGCACTTTTTGCACCAAAGTACGTTAATCTCTAGGAAACAGTACGCGTCTCCTTCCTGAGCGGTATGACAGCGGCGTGGTCCCATGGTGTTTATACTTGCGTACTATTGTTTGTACAGATGAACGTGGTACCTTCAGGCATCTGGAAATTGCTTCCAAGGATGAACCAGACTTGTGGAGGTCTACAATTTTTTTTATGAGGTCTTGGCTGATTTCTTTTGATTTTCCCATGTCAAGCAAGAGGCACTGAGTTTGAAGGAAGTACATCCACAGGTACACCTCCAATTGACTTAATTTTATATACAGTGGGGAGAACAAGTATTTGATACACTGACAATTTTGCAGGTTTTCCTACTTACAAAGCATGTAGAGGTCTGTAATTTTTATCATAGGTACACTTCAACTGTGAGAGACGGAATCTAAAACAAAAATCCAGAAAATCACATTGTATGATTTGTAAGTAATTAATTTGCATTTTATTGCACTTTTAGTACAATGTGTGTGTGTGTGTGTGTGTGTGTGTGTGTGTGTGTGTGTGTGTGTGTGTGTGTGTGTGTGTGTGTGTGTGTGTGTGTGTGTGTGTGTGTGTGTGTGTGTGTGTGTGTGTGTGTGTGTGTGTGTGTGTGTGTGTGTGTGTGTGTGTCTGTGTGTTTAGTGCAGATGTATTGGAGGAGTTGTTTAATCTCATTCAATCCTACAGGGTTCTCTTGTCCTCTGACGACCAGCTGCTCTGGTCCTGCTGTTGGGCCCTGTGGAGGGGAGGGGGACCAGGTCTGGGCCATGGGGCTTCCTCTCTGGTCTGGTAGAGGAGGTTGTCTGGTGCGGGGTAGTAGGCTGGGCCCGGTCCAGTCTGGCTAAGCCAATGGATGTGGTGATGCTCTGGTGGTGGGTGGGGCCTGTGGGGTGCGCTGGGTCTGGTGGGGTGTTGAAGGGGCCTGGGGCTCCTTGGTGGTGCAGTGGTCTGGTAGGGGTCTCTGGGTGGTCCTCTGTCCAGTGCGGCATGGGGTGTTTGTCTACCAAGTCCTTTAGAGACTTGGCAAACATCCCTGCTGTCTGCTTCCTCTGGTGGGAGTGGTCGTGCAATGGCTCTGGGGTGAATGTTGGGTGGTGAGCAACGTGCACGTTCGGGAGCGGCTCCCACAGCGCGCCGACGCCGGCCTCGAGGACGACCCGGAGGGCGAGGCGCAGGGCGATCCGGATGGAGACTGTGGAACTCCCGGAACAGTGATGGGTACAAGATGTCCTCCACCGGTACCCAGCACCTCTCCTCCGGACCGTACCCCTCCCAGTCCACGAGGTACTGCAAGCCCCCTACCCGGCGCCTGGAGTCCAAGATGGACCGGACCGGACTGTGTACCTCCTGTACCTCAGCGTCCTGCAGTGGACCAGCTACCACTGGCCTGAGGAGAGACACATGAAACGAGGGGTTAATACGATAATAAGAAGGAAGCTGTAACCTGTAACACACCTTGTTTATTCTCCTCAGGACTTTAAATGGCCCCACAAACCGTGGACCCAACTTCCGGCAGGGCAGGCGGAGGGGCAGCTTCCGGGTTGAGAGCCAGACTCTGTCCCCCGGGGTAAACACGGGGGCCTCACTGCGGCAGCGGTCAGCGCTCTCCTTTTGTTGTCCCCTGGCCCGTTCAAGGGATTCTTGAACGGCGTTCCAGATCTCCTTAGAGCGCTGTACCCAGTCCTCCACCGCAGGAGCCTCAGTCTGGCTCTGATGCCAGGGCACCAGGACCAGCTGGTAACCCAACACACACTGAAAAGGCGACAGGTTAGTAGAGGAGTGGCGGAGAGAGTTCTGTGCCATTTCGGCCCATGGCACGAACCTCGCCCACTCCCCTGGCCGGTCCTGGCAATAGGACCGCAGAAACCTGCCCACATCCTTGTTAATTATCTCCACCTGCCCATTACTCTCGGGGTGAAAACCTGAGGTCAAACTGACCGAAACCCCCAGTCGCTCCATAAACGCCCTCCACACCCGGGACGTGAACTGGGGACCTTGATCAGAGACGATGTCCTCAGGCACCCCGTAATGCCGGAAGACGTGAGTAAACAGGGCCTCTGCGGTCTGTTGGGCCGTAGGAAGACCGGGTAAAGGGAGCATACGGCAGGACTTAGAGAACCGATCCACAATGACCAGGATCGTGGTGTTCCCCTGAGACGGCGGGAGGTCGGTGAGGAAATCCACCGACAGGTGGGACCATGGCCGCTGTGGAACGGGGAGGGGCTGTAATTTCCCTCTAGGCAGGTGTCTAGGAGCCTTACACTGGGCGCACACCGAAAAGGAGGAGACATAGAGCCTCACGTCCTTCACCAAGGTGGGCCACCAGTACTTCCCACTAAGACCCCGCACCGTCCGCTCAATCCCTGGATGACCCGAGGAGGGTAGCGTGTGCGCCCACCGGATGAACTGATCGCGGACACCGAGCGGGACATACTTCCGACCCACGGGACACTGAGGGGGAGTAGGTTCTGACTGCAGCGCCCGCTCGATGTCCGCACCAGTGCCACCAGGCAGGAGGCTGGAAATATGGGAGTGGGGTCAGTGGACCGTTCCTCGGTGTCGTGTAGACGAGACCTTCAATGTCTCCACACCTTCAGGGCCCTTACCACAGCCAGCAACTCTTTGTCCCCCACATCATAGTTACGCTCCGCCGGACTCAGCTTCTTAGAAAAGAAAGCACAGGGGCGAAGCTTCGGGGGCGCGCCCGAGCGCTGTGACAGCACGGCTCCCACCCCAGCCTCGGACGCGTCCACCTCCACTATGAATGGCAAAGAGGGGTCCGGATGCACCAGCACTGGAGCGTCGGTAAACAGAGCCTTCAGCCGACTAAAAGCTCTGTCCGCCACCGCCGACCACCGCAACCACACCGGCCCCCCCTTCATCAGTGAGGTAATGGGAGCCGCCACCTGCCCAAAGCCCCGGATAAACCTCCGGTAGTAATTGGCAAACCCAAAGAACCGCTGCACCTCCTTCACCGTGGTGGGAGTCGGCCAATTACACACGGCCGAAATGCGGTCACATTTCATCACCACCCCGGATGTGGAAATGCGATACCCCAGAAAAGAGATGGCTTGTTTGGAGAACTCACATTTCTTGGCCTTGACGTACAGGTCATGCTCCAACAGTCGCCCAAGCACTTTGCGCACTAGAGACACATGCGCAGGCGCGTGTGGCAGAGTAGATCAGAATGTCATCGATGTACACCACCACACCCTGATCGAGCAGGTCCCGGAGAATCTTGTCCACAAAGGATTGGAAGACGGCTGGAGCATTCTTCAACCCATACGGCATGACGAGGTACTCATAATGGCCAGATGTGGTACTAAATGCGGTTTTCCACTCATTCCCCTCTCGGATACGCACCAAATTGTACGTGCTCCTGAGATCCAGTTTTGTGAAGAAGCGTACTCCGTGAAATGACTCCACCGCCGTAGCGATGAGAGGTAGCGGGTAACTGAAGCCCACCGTGATGGAATTTAGACCTCTATAGTCAATGCACGGACGCAAACGCCCCTCCCTATTCTTCACAAAAAAGAAGCTTGAGGAGAAAGGTGATTTGGATGACCGAATGTATCCCTGCCTCAAGGACTCAGTGACATATGTTTCCATAGCCACTGTCTCCTCCTGAGACAGGGGATTGTCATGACGTTGGCCTCTTTTGGTACAGGGAGGACAGTTGACCCCCTCCCTTTTGCACCACCACCCAACCTACCTTCCCCCCAATCCACCCTGTGTGCAAAGGGTTGTAAAAACTCTAAAATTCCAGTAGAGTCTCTGGCCACATGGCCCATAGAGAGACACAGGAAATTCTTCCAACTCATAGAATTGGAGAGCCAAGCGACATTTTGTGTTCTGGAGAAGGTATGGAAGATTGGTGAAGAATCCAGCTACGAACTGATCCGCTTGGTACAATTTTGTGATACTCAGAAGAGACAATATAGCCATATTACCATAAAACTGTTTATATAATAGCATCAGCTTGAGACTTGCATCATAATGGGTGTATAGAATGTATTAATAAGGATAAAGCTTTTATAATACATTAACATCAGTACAATAGCATCTCAATGTGATAGAATTGTATTTCTGTAACCAAGTCTAGCTCAGTCATAGGCACGCCCCAGGGACACATACAGGACCAGGTGTCATTTGACAAGCCTGTTCGATGGGCACTATAAAACACAAGAGAGATACAGAGAGAAAAGCACACCTGGGTACATTTGTAAACTAGGCCTAGTTTAACCCCAACCTTTCCCCGAACTGCCGCTATTATGGATCAGAATATAATGATGTAATTATGTGTCGAAGGTCTCAGACGGGGTGTCTCTTCGTGGACAAGTTTCGGCTTCTCTGATGACGCACTTCTCTGGTTACAGGGTGTAACTCTCTGGTTGTCCTCACCATGTCAGTGTCCTTTGTCTTAGTGGTCTGTTTCTTGTTCTGAAAGGGGTCTTTTGAGAACAGCCAGCCCTGTAGCTCAGGGCTCACAGCGTAGGAACGAAGGCAGTGCAGACACACAATTCGATGGAGAGTGGTGACCAGGTGGTCCTGCTTGAATTCACCCTCTTAGATGCAGCTCCTCATCCGTACCATAGATAGATTTAAATTTTATTTAAATTTTTATTACACCTTTATTTAACCAGGTTGTCACGACTTCTGCCGAAGTCGATGCCCCTCCTTGTTCGGGTGGTGCTCGGCGGTCGACGTCACCGGTCTTCTAGCCATCATTGATCCATTTTTCATTTTCCATTGGATTTGTCTTGTCTTCCTTCACACCTGGTTTCAATCCCATTGATTACATGCTGTGTATTTAACCCTCTGTTTCCCCTCATGTCCTTGTCGGAGATTGTTAGTGGTTATTGTGTTCGTGTATTTGTATAGGTGTGCGACGGGTATGTTTACCCATGTTTATTTTTATGTATGTTGGTTTTGGTGGAGTTTGTTTTATAAATATTAAACGACTCCAGTTACTCCAAGTTGATTTCTCCTGCGCCTGACTTCCCTGCCACCTACAATTACACAGGTAGGCTAGTTGAGAACAAGTTCTCATTTACAACTGCGACCTGGCCAAGATAAAGCAAAGCAGTGCGACACAAACAACAACAGAGTTACACATGGAATAAACAAACATACAGTCAATAATACAATAGAAAAAAGTCAGTGTGTGCAAATGAGGTAGGATAAGGGAGGTAAGGCAATAAATAGGCCATAGTGGCAAAATAATTACAATATAGCAATTAAACACTGGAGTGATAGATGTGCAGAAGATGAGTGTGCAAGTAGAGATACTGGGGTGCAAAGGAGCAAAATAAATCAAATAAATAACAGTATGGGGATGTGGTAGTTGGATGGGCTATTTACAGATGGGCTATGTACAGGTGCAGTGATCTGTGAGCTGCTCTGACAGCTGGTGCTTAAAGCTAAGGAGGGAGATATGAGTCTCCAGCTTCAGTGATTTGTGCAGTTCGTTCCAGTCATTGACAGCAGAGAACTGGAAGGAAAGGCGACCAAAGGAGGAATTGACTTTGGGGGTGACCTGTGAAATATACCTGCTGGAGCGCGTGCTACAGGTGGGTGCTGCTATGGTGACCAGTGAGCTGAGATAAGGCGGGGCTTTACCTAGCAAAGACTTATAGATGACCTGGAGCCAGTGGGTTTGGCGACGAATATGAAGCAAGGGCCAGCCAACGAGAGCATACAGGTCACATTGGTGGGTAGTATGGGGCTTTGGTGACAAAACGGATGGCATTGTGATAGGCTGCATCCAATTTGCTGAGTAGAGTGTTGGAGGCTATTTTGTAAATGATATCGCCGAAGTTGAGGATTGGTAGGATAGTCAGTTTTACGAGGGTATGTTTGGCAGCATGAGTGAAGGATGCTTTGTTGCGAAATAGGAAGCCGATTCTAGATTTAATTTTGGATTGGAGATGCTTAATGTGAGTCTGGAAGGAGAGTTTACAGTCTTGCCAGACCTTAGGTATTTGTAGTTGTCCACATATTCACCGTCCAGAGCCGTCCAGAGTAGTGATGCTGGACGTGCGTGCAGGTGTGGGCAGCGATCGGTTGAAGAGCATGCATTTAGTTTTACTTGCATTTAAGAGTAGCTGGAGGCCACGGATGGAGAGTTGTATGGCATTGAAGCTCGTCTGGAGGTTAGTTAACACAGTGTCCAAAGAAGGGCCAGAAGTATACAGAATTGAACCCTGTGGCACCCCCATAGAGACTGCCAGAGGTCCGGACAACAAGCCCTCCGATTTGACACACTGAACTCTGTCTGAGAAGTAGTTGGTGAACCAGGCGAGGCAGTCATTTGAGAAAGCAAGGC
This sequence comes from Salmo salar, assembly GCF_965601325.2. Lineage (NCBI taxonomy): Eukaryota > Metazoa > Chordata > Actinopteri > Salmoniformes > Salmonidae > Salmo > Salmo salar. Next base: position 29,858,203 of record NC_138319.1, on the reverse strand, counting down.
TGTTGAGTCTGCCGATGAGAATGTGGTTATTGACAGAGTCGAAAGCCTTGGTCAGGTCGATGAAGACGGCTGCACAGTATTGTCTCTTATTGATGGCGGTTATTATATCGTTTAGGACCTTGAGCATGGCTGAGATGCACCCGTGACCAGCTCGGAAACCAGATTGCATAGCGGAGAAGGTACTGCGGGATTCGAAATGGTTGGTGATCTGTTTGTTCACTTGGCTTTCAAAGACTTTAGAAAGGCAGGGCAGGATGGATATATGTCTGTAACAGTTTGGGTTTAGAGTGTCTCCCCCTTTGAAGAGAAGGATGTATGTGTCCACTTTCCAGTCTTTAGGAATCTCAGACGATACGAAAGAGAGGTTGAACAGACTAGTAATAGGGGTTTCAACAATGGCGGCGGATCATTTTAGAAAGAGAGGGTCCAGATTGTCTAGCCCAGCTTATTTGTAGGGATCCAGCTTTTGCAGCTCTTTCAGAACATCAGCTGTCTGGATTTGGGTGAAGGAGAAGTGAGGGGGGGGGCTTGGGCCAGTTGCTGCGGGGGGTGCAGAGCTATTGGCCGGGGTTGGGGTAGCCAGGTGGAAAGCATGGCCAGCCGTAGAGAAATGCTTATTGAAATTCTCGATTATCGTGGATTTATCGGTGGTGACAGTGCAGTGGGCAGCTGGGAGGAGGGGCTCCAGTGCTCCGCAGTATAATAAAACAATGAGAGCTGCCCTAAACAACAGTATACAAGTCATATTGACATTAGAGAAAGGCATAAAGCAATCACAGGTGTTGATTGGGAGAGCTAAGACAACTACGGGTGAGACAACAATGGGTAAACAGCTAGGACCACAACAACAGGTAAATGGTGATGAATGGGCAGAGAGGGTCATTTAGCTTCACACAGGGCCTGAGAGAATGCAAATTTTGTGCAAAGCTGTCATCAAGGCAAAGGTGGGCTATTTGAAGAATCACAAATATAAAACATATTTTTATTTGTTTAACACTTTTTTGCTAACTACATGATTCCATATATGCTATTTCATAGTTTTGATGACTTCACTATTATTCTACAATGTAGAAAATAGTAAAAATAAAGAAAAACCCTTGAATGAGTAGGTGTTCTAAAACTTCTGACTGTTAGTGTATGTTGAAGAGGATGGGACTCAAGCTGCATCATTGTCTCACCCCACGGCCCTGTGGAAAGAAATGTGTGTGTTTTTTTTCCAATGTTAACCGCACACTTGTTGTTTGTGTACATGGATTTTAGAATGTTGTTTGTTTTTCACCCAACCCCTGCTTTAAATCAATTTGTATAGCAGACCCTCATGCCAAATTGAGTCAAAAGCTTTTTTAAATCAACAAAGCATGAGAAGACTTTGCCTTTGTTTAGGTTTGTTTGCTTGTCAAATCAAATCAAATGTTATTTGTCACGTGCACCGAATACAACTGGTTTAGACCAGTGAAATGCTTACTTACAAGCCCTTAACCAACAGTTTTAAGAAAAATACCTACAAAAATAAGAAATAAAGTAACAAATAATTAAATAGCAGCAGTAAAATAACAATAGCAAGGCTATATACAGGGGGTTCCGGTACAGAGTGAATGTGCAGGGGCACCGGTTAGTCGAAGTAATTGAGGTAATATATACATGTGGGTAGAGTTATTAAAGTGACTTATGCATAGATAATAACAGAGAGTAGCAGCAGCGTAAAGGGGGGGGCAATGCAAGTAGTTGTTTTCGGTAGGCATTTCATTAGATGTTCAGTCGTGTTATGGCTTGGGGGTAGAAGCTGTTTAGAAGACTCTTGGACCTAGACTTGGGGCTCAGGTACCGCTTGCCATGCGGTAGCAGAGAGAACAATCTATGACTTGGGTGGCTGGAGTCTTTGACAGTTTTTAGGGCCTTCCTCTGACACAGCCTGGTATAGAGGTCCTGGATGGCAGGAAGCTTGGCCCCAGTGATGTACTGGGCCGTACGCACTACACTCTGTAGTGCCTTGCGGTCGGAGGCCAAGCAGTTGCCATACCAGGCAGTGATGCAACCAGTCAAGATGCTCTCGATGGTGCAGCTGTTGAACCTTTTGAGGATCTGAGGAACCATGCCAAATCTTTTCAGTCTCCTGAATAGGTTTTGTTGGGCCCCCGTGTTAAGGATCAGTGTTGTTACCTTCCCTTACCATATGGGGGCGGCCCATCAGGAACTCCAGGATCCAGTTGAAGAGGGAGGTGTTTAGTCCCAGGGTCCTTAGCTTGGTGATGAGATTTGAGGGCACTATGGTGTTGAACGCTGAGCTGTAGTCAATGAACAGCATTCTCACATAGGTGTTCCTTTTGTCCAGGTGTGACAGGGCAGTATGGAGTGCAATAACGATTGCATCATCTGTGGATATGTTGGGGCGGTATGCAAATTGGAGTGGGTCTAGGGTTTCTGGAATGATGGTGTTGATGTGAGCCATGACCAGCCTTTCAAAGTGCTACGGGTCGATAGTCATTTAGGCAGGTTGACTTAGTGTTCTTGGGCACAGGGACTATGGTGGTCTGCTTGAAACATGTTGATATTACAAACTCAGACAGGGAGAGGTTAAAAATGTCAGTGAAGACACTTGCCAGTTGATCAACGCATGCTCGGAGTACACGTCCTGGTAATCCGTCTCGCCCTGCGGCCTTGTGAATGTTGACCTGGTTAAAGGTCTTACTCACATGTGAACGCTCTGAGAGACTCTGGGTTGAGGTCAGTGGTAAAGTAATCTATAGTACTTTTGCCAAGGGATGAGTTGTAGGTGTACCTACCGTAGGAGTCTCCTGGAAACCTACCGTTGACTATGTACTGACCCAGCATGCAACAGAGCTGCAGGAGTTGTGACTCATTTTTGTTGGTTGTTTTGTCATAGTTGTGTCTCAGGGGGCATATTTGGGAGGGAATACTGTCACCTCCAGGTAGGTGTTTGACCCCTGTGTGCTGAGGGTGTCAGGTTCTTGTCCAGTTCTGGCATTTAGGTCGCCACAGACTAGTACATGTCCCTGGGCCTGGAAATGGTTGATCTCCCCCTCCAGGATGGAGAAGCTGTCATCGTTAATGTCTGGGGATTCTAGTGGGGGGATATAGGTAGCACACAGGCAGACATTTTCTCTGTTGAGATCATTTAAATTTCTCGCCAGATGTAAAATGTTCCTGTTTAGACTAATTTAATAAAGTGGGTTAGGTCTGAT
>NC_138319.1:29850000-29852500 GCF_965601325.2 Salmo salar | reverse complement strand
AAGGTAAGAGGCAGAATAATAAAGACGGGAAGGTAAGAGACATGATAATATTGAATGGGGAAAGTAAGGGGCAGAATAATATAGACAGGGGAAGGTAAGAGGCAGAATAATATACATAGGATAAGGTAAGACGCAGAATAATATAGACAGGGGAAAGTAAGAGGCAGAATAATATAGACAGGGGAAGGTTAGAGGCAGAATAATATAGACAGAAGCAGGTAAGATGCAGAATAATATAGACAGGGGACGGTTAGAGGCAGAGTAATACAGACAGAGGAAGGTTAGAGCAGAATAATATAGACAGGGGAAGGTAAGTGACAGAATAATATAGACAGCGGAAGGTAAGAGGCAGAATAATATAGACAGTGTAAGGTAAGAGGCAGAATAATATAGAGGTAAGAGGCAGAATAATATAGACGGGGAAGGTAAGAGGCAGAATAATATAAACAGAATAATATAGACAGGGGAAGGTTAGAGGCAAAATAATATAGACGGGGAAGGTAAGAGGCAGAATAATATAGACAGGGTAAGGTAAGAGGCAGAATAATATAGACAGCGGAAGGTAAGTAGCAGAATAATAGAGACAGGGTAAGGTAAAAGGCAGAGTAATATAGACAGGGGAAGGTAAGTGACAGAATAATATAGACAGCGGAAGGTAAGTGGCAGAATAATATAGACAGGGGAAGGTAAGAGGCAGAATAATATAGACAGCGGAAGGTAAGAGGCAGAATAATATAGACGGGGAAGGTAAGATACAGAATAATATAGACAGGGAAGGTTAGAGGCAGAATAATATAGACGGGGAAGGTAAGAGGCAGAATAATATTGACAGGGGACGGTAAGAGACAGAATAATATAGACAGGGTAAGGTAAGAGGCAGAATAATATAGACAGAAGCAGGTAAGAGGCAGAATAATATAGACGGGGAAGGTAAGATACAGAATAATATAGACAGGGGACGGTTAGAGGCAGAAAAATTTTGACATGGGAAGGTAAGAGGCAGAATAGTGTAGGGCTAAGACAGGGGAATGTAAGAGGTGGAATAAAATAGACAGGGTAAGGTAAGAGACAGAATAATATAGACAGGGGAAGGTTAGAGGCAGAATAATATAGACAGAAGCAGGTAAGATGCAGAATAATATAGACGGGGAAGGTAAGAGACAGAATAATTTAGACATGGGAAGGTAAGAGGCAGAATAGTGTAGGGCTAAGACAGGGGAATGTAAGAGGTGGAATAAAATAGACAGGGGAAGGTAAGAGAAAGAATTGATGAATACATGCTCTCTCAGAATCCAGGTATCTAGAGAGCAGAGGCTGTGGCTAGAGAGAGAAGGAAGAGATCTGGCCATAACATGTTGATCATCTCACTTGCCTTTTGTTTTCTGACCTATTACATTGGTGTACTAGTTTTGGTTTGATCGTTTTTATAGTTTTCTTTTCACAAATGCCAGAGAAAAAACGATGTTATAAAGAGATTGTTCCCGTATTTTTACGTCTGTATTGTCATTTGAGTCTATACAGTAACTGTACCACTGGGTGAACAGAGTGGTTTTGTGCCTTGTGGAGTGGAAAATAGCATGCAGTCTTACTCACAAGAATATGATTGTGAAATGCTACTGTGTCATTTACAATGGGTTCTGGCTGGGTGTGTTGTGATGTTTTCTATTGTTGCTGCCACCAATACAGTTCCTACCATTCCTCTACAATAGGTTTTGATGTGGACTACAGAGCTAAGCTTTTTCACTTGTTTAAAACAACCTCTGTGGAGATTCAAGGGTAGAAGATTGTGTGTGTGCGTGTGCGTGTGCGTGTGCGTGTGTGTGTGTGTGTGTGTGTGTGTGTGTGTGTGTGTGTGTGTGTGTGTGTGTGTGTGTGTGTGTGTGTGTGTGTGTGTGTGTGTGTGTGTGTGTGTGTGTGTGTGTGCCTGCGTTTGTGCAATCTTGGGAGTGTGCTGTGTGTGTGTGTTCATATGTAAATTCATGTTTGTGTGCGTGTGTGCGTGTGTGTGTCGAGGCAATACTCTGCTCCTGCTGTCATATCTCTCTACAGGGTGCTGAGGCTCAATGCTTTACTGAATACCTCCTTACTCCTTCATCCATATCAGTTATGGAATTATCATATCACACACACATACACCTACAGAGACTCCTTCATCCATCAATTGTGAAATTATCATCATCCAGATTATGGGAGGCTGGCGCTGTCTGTGGGGGCTATAGACTCAATTTACACTCACAGCATGACCTGTGTGTGTGGATTATGTGTGTGTGTGTGTGTGTGTGTGTGTGTGTGTGTGTGTGTGTGTGTGTGTGTGTGTGTGTGTGTGTGTGTGTGTGTGTGTGTGTGTGTGTGTGTGTGTGTGTGTGTGTGTGTGTGTGTGTGTGTGTGTCTGTGTGCAGATCTGTGTGCAAATCTGTGTGCAAATCTGTGTGTGAGGTGCAAAGCCATTTCCATCCGAGGTGGGAGAGGTTGAAAGGCGGTGAAATATCGCTCTCCCTCT
>NC_138319.1:29742500-29845000 GCF_965601325.2 Salmo salar | reverse complement strand
CAATCTGTTGTCCCTCTATCAATCTGCTCTCCCGTATCAATCTGTTGTCCATCTATCAATCTGCTCTCCCCGTATCAATCTGTTGTCCATCTATCAATCTGCTCTCCCCGTATCAATCTGCTCTCCTCGTATCAATCTGCTCTCCCCGTATCAATCTGTTGTCCCTCTATCAATCTGCTCTTCCTGTATCGATCAGCTCTCTCTGTATTGATCTGTTGTCCCTCTATTGATCTGCTCTCCCTGTATTGATCAGCTCTCTCTGTATTGATCTGTTGTCCCTCTATCGATCTGCTCTTCCTGTATCGATCAGCTCTCTCTGTATTGATCTGTTGTCCCTCTATTGATCTGCTCTCCCTGTATTGATCAGCTCTCCCTCATATATAACTGTAAACACACAACTAGCTGGCCTTACAGAGACACACACACACACACACACACTCCCAATGTCTTATCTGAGTGTGTCATTACACACACACACACACACACACACACACACACACACACACACACACACACACACTCCCAATGTGTTATCTGAGTGTGTCATTACACACACTCCCAATGTGTTATCTGATTGTGTCATTACACACAGTCCCAATGTGTTATATGAGTGTGTCATTAGTAATTATATAGTCTGATTTGAAATCCTTCAGATCTGTATTCTGACTCTCTCAAATGTTTCTATTCATTCTGTTTTACATACCTGTTCTCTCTCTGTGCAGCTCAGGGAAGAGGGGAGTCTCAAAACGAGGTAGTCTTGGTTAAGATGGAGAGAGTTTGTGTGTGTGTGTGTGTGTGTGTGTGTGTGTGTGTGTGTGTGTGTGTGTGTGTGTGTGTGTGTGTGTGTGTGTGTGTGTGTGTGTGTGTGTGTGTGTGTGTGTGTGTGTCTGGGCAAGCCTAGCAGACAGATAAAGCTTTGTCAGGCTAAGTACCATAGTGGGGCTTCCCAAAGAGGAGCAACACCATACAACAGCTGTTATCCAGGTCTCTCTTCCCTCTGCTTCTTCCTTTTTCCCCTGTGAAGGATTTAAGTGTTCGGGATTTAGCTCTGTGACAGGAGGGAAGGGATGAACAGAGCAAGAAAATATAGGAGAGACAGACTTTTTAATTTCACTAAGAAGCTGAGGGATGGGGCTGGAGAGATGTAACCACTCTCAAATTCATAGTCAGAGCTACGCACGCACGCACGTACGCACGCACACACACAGACACACACACACACACACACACACACACACACACACCCACACACACACACACACACACAGCCACAACACATATACCCAATGTTTGATGCGATTTTAGAAATGCAGGAATCATTTGTACCACCTTCGTGAGACAGAGATATTGTGGGTTTCAGAGATAACCATTGTTGTTTCTTACTCCTCTCCTCCCTATACTGGCTCTCTTCAATTATAATATTCTTTGCATTTTAAATTTGGGATTTTATCATAAACAACAGAAGAGAAGACCAATATCCTTGTATTGTGAACGTTATTTAAAATAAATTGAATAGCAATCTTATCCTATCTCATATACAATGCTTTCAGAAAGTCTTCAGACCTCTTGACTTTTTCCACATTTTGTTACGTTACAGCCTTATTCTACAATTGATTAAATTGTTTTTCCCCCCTCATCAATCTACACACAATACCCCATAATGATAAAGCAAAAACAGGAATATCACAATTACATAAGTATTCAGACCGTTTACTCAGTACTTTGTTGAAGCACCTTTGGTAGTGATTACAGCCTCAAGTCTTGGGTATGACGCTACAAGCTTGGCACACCTGTATTTGATGAGTTTCTACCATTCTTCTCTGCAGATCCTCTCAAGCTCTGTCAGGTTGGATGGGGAGCGTCGCTGCACAGCTATTTTCAGGTCTCTCCAGAGATGTTAGATCGGGTTCAAATCCGGGCTCTGGCTGGGCCACTCAAGGACATTCAGAGACTTGCCCCGAAAACACTTCTGCGTTGTTTTGGCTGTGTGCTTAGGGTTGTTGTCCTGTTGGAAGGTGAACCTTCGCCCCAGTCTGAGGTCCTGAGTGCTCTGGAGCAGGTTTTCATCTAGGATCTCTCTGTACTTTGCTCCGTTCATCTTTCCCTCAACCCTGACTAGTCTCACAGTCTCTGCCACTGACAAAACATCCCCACAGCATGATGCTGCCACCTGTCACGTCCTGGCCAGTAAAAGGGGCTATTTGTCATTGTAGTTGGTCAGGGCGTGGCAGGGGGTGTTTGTTTTGTGTGGTTGGGTATTGTGGGTTTAGGTTCTAGTTTTCTTATTTCTATGTTTATCTAGCTTTTCTAGTTCTATGTGAGTTTTGTCAATGACCTCCAATTAGAGGCAGCCCCCCCCCAAAAATGGGGGGGGGGCATACGGGGAGTTGGGCTGAGTCAGGGGGGAGCCCTGACCTAACTTCCCGGGCGTACAGGGGAGAGCCGTGGAGCAAAGAGGAGCCAGTCAAGGAATCAAGCGAGGAGCTTGACGCGAGATTCCGGAGAGAGGTACTGGCGGAAAAGGCACGAAGGAGCACCTGTGCTTACTATGGGGAGCGACGGAGCAAGCAAGCACCGTGTTATGCGGAGATACGCACGGTATAGCCAGTGCGCAGCTACAGCCCGGTACGCTTGGTGAAAGCTCCTCACAGGTGTCATGCTAGAGCCAGCATTGAGCCAGGACCGGTGATGCAAGTTGCAAGCATCAGACCGCCGGTGAGGGTTCATGGCCCAGTGTATCCTGTTCCTGCTCCTCATACTCTTCCTCCAGTGCGTCAGCCCAGTCCAGTGCGTCCTGTTCCTGCTCTCCGCACTAGCCTTGAAGTGCGTGTTACTAGTCTGGCGCCTCCAAAGCCAGCCCCACGCATCAGGCCTCCGGTGCGCCTGCCCAGTCCAGTACGTCCTGTTCCTGCTCCTCGCACTAGCCTTGTGGTGCGGGTTACTAGTCTGGCGCCTCCTAAGCCAGCCCCACGCATCAGGCCTCCAGTGCGCAGTCCCAGTCCAGAGCTTCCGGCGACAGTTCCCCATCCAGAGCTTCCGGTGACAGTTCCCCGTCTAGAGCTTCTGGCGACAGTTCCCCGTCCAGAGCTTCCGGTGACAGTTCCCCGTCCAGTGCTTCCGGCGACGTCCTACAGTCCGGAACCGACAGAGACGGCCTACAGTCCGGAACCGACAGAGACGGCCTACAGTCTGGAACCGGCAGAGACGGCCTACAGTCCGGAACCTGCAGAGACGGCCTACAGTCCGGAGCCTGCAGAGACGCTCCTCAGCCCTGAGCCTCCAGCGACGCTCCTCAGCCAGGAGCCTCCAGCGATGCCCCTCAGCCAGGGGCCTCCAGCGACACCTGTCAGCCTGGGGCCTCCAGCGACGCCTCTCAGCCTGGGGCCTCCAGCGATGCTCCCCAGTCAGGAGCCTCCAGAGACGCTCCCCAGCCCGGAGCCTCCAGCAACGCTCCTCAGCCAGGAGCCTTCAGCGACGCCCCTCAGCCAGGGGCCTCCAGCGATGCCTCTCAGCCCAGGGCCTCTAGCGATGCCTCTCAGCCCGGGGCCTCTAGAGATGCCTCTCAGCCCGGGGCTTCCAGCGATGCCTCTCAGCTCGGAACCTCCAGCGACGCTCCTCAGCCAGGAGCCTCCAGCGATGCCCCTCAGCCAGGGGTCTCCAGCGACGCCTCTCAGCCCGGGGCCTCCAGCGACGCCCCTCAGCCAGGGGTCTCCAGCGACGCCTCTCAGCCCGGGGCCTCCAGCGACGCCTCTCAGCCCGGGGCCTCCAGCGACGCCTCTCAGCCCGGGGCCTCCAGCGACGCCTCTCAGCCCGGGGCTTCCAGCGATGCCTCTCAGCTCGGAACCTCCAGCGACGCTCCTCAGCCAGGAGCCTCCAGCGATGCCCCTCAGCCAGGGGTCTCCAGCGACGCCTCTCAGCCCGGGGCCTCCAGCGACGCCCCTCAGCCAGGGGTCTCCAGCGACGCCTCTCAGCCCGGGGCCTCCAGCGACGCCTCTCAGCCCGGGGCCTCCAGCGACGCCTCTCAGCCCGGGGCCTCCAGCGACGCCTCTCAGCCCGGGGCCTCCAGCGATGCCTCTCAGCCCAGAGTCTGCTGAATGGGAGCTACGGCCAGAGCCAGAGCCACCTCTGTGGTGGGAGGATTGGGAAGGGGGGGGTGAAGCACAGGAACCGTCATTGACGGTGGCCACCCTCCCTTCCCTCCCTTTAGGTTTGGGGTTGTTTTTTGTGGGTTTTGTTTTGAGGTGCATTCGGGGTCTGCACCTTTGGGGGGGGGGGGGGGGGGGGGTACTGTCACGTCCTGGCCAGTAAAAAGGGGTTATTTGTCATTGTAGTTGGTCAGGGCGTGGCAGGGGGTGTTTGTTTTGTGTGGTTGGATATTGTAGGTTTAGGTTCTAGTTTTCTTATTTCTATGTTTATCTAGCTTTTCTAGTTCTATGTGAGTTTTGTCAATGACCTCCAACTAGAGGCAGCTGGTTGTTGTTGTCTCTATTTGGAGGCCATATATAGTTGTGTTTGTTTTCACTGGGTTTTGTGGGTGGTTGTTTCTAGTCTATGCACCTTACTGGACCGTTTTCGTCGTTTGTTTTGTGTTGATTAAGTGTTTTCTTCAATAAATAAGAGGATGAGCACTTTACCCGCTGCGTTTTGGTCCCCCTTCAACGACGGGCGTTACACCACCACCATGTTTCACCATAGGGATGGTGCCAGGTTTCCACCAGATGCTTGGCATTCAGGCCAAAGGCTCTCCAATCTCCACAGAGAAACTCTGGAGCTCTGTCAGAGTGACCTTCGGGTTCTTGGTCTCCTCCCTGACCAAGGCCCTTCTCCCCCGATTGCTCAATTTGACCGGGCGGCCAGCTCTAGGAAGAGTATTGGTGGTTCCAAACTTCTTTCACTTAAGAATGATGGAGGCCACTGTGTTCTTGGTGATCTTAAATGCTGCAAACATTTTTTGGTACACTTCCCCAGATCTGTGCCTCGACACAATCCTGTCTCGGAGCTCTACGGACAATTCCTTATACCCCATGGCTTGGTTTCTGCTCTAACATACACTGTCAACTGTGGGACCTTTATATAGAAAGATGTGTTTGTCTTTCCAAATAATGTCCAATCAATAGAATTTACCACAGGTGGACTCCAATCAAGTTATAGAAGCATCTCAAAGATGATCAATGGAAACAGGATGCACCTGAGCTCAATTTTGAGCTAGCTAACATAACGGTACATAATGCTATGTGGTCCATAAGGACAGCGTTGCTAATACATTGTCAGCCAACATAACATGTAACATAACTTATTTGAAAAATCATTACTCATCGGACTTCAGGCTGCATATTTTCCGCCATTTTCTTCAAATCTGAAAATGTTGTGAAGCCACGCCCATTTTCTGAAGAATGGCATTAAGCACCAGTGTCCACTGCTTGTGTACTTTGTATTTTGGAAAATGTTGACATACTGACTGTATCCATACTATGACCAATAAGCATACTACATACTCAGTTTATGTCACAAATAGTACGGTTAGTGCGGTTAGTAGGAGTATTCGACCACAGCTCTGCTCTTTCCATGACATAGACTGACCAGGTGAATCCAGGTGAAAGCTATGATCCCTTATTGATGTCACTTATTAAATCCACTTCAATCAGTGTAGATAAAGGGGAGGAGACAGGTTAATGAAGGATTTTTAAGCCTTGAGACAATTGAGACATGGATTGTGTATGAGTGTCATTGAGAGGGTGAATGGGCAAGAGAAAATATTTAAGTGCCTTTGAACGGGGTATGGTAGTAGGTGCCAGGTGCACCGTTTTGAGTGTGTCAAGTACTGCAACGCAGCTGGGTTTTTCATGCTCAACAGTTTCCCGTGTGTGTCAAGAATGGTCCACCACCCAAAGGACATCCAGCCAACTTCACACAACTGTGGGAAGCATTGGAGTCAACATGGGCCAGCATCCCCGTGGAACGCTTTCGACACCTTGTAGTCCATGTCCGAACGAATTGAGGCTCTTCTGAGGGCAACTCAATATTAGGAAGGTGTTCCTAATGTTTTGTAAAGAGTGAACTCCCGAGTGCAGCGGTCTAAGGCACTGCATCTCTGCATCTCAGTGCTAGAGGCGTCACTACAGTCCCTTGTTCGAATCCAGGCTGTGTCACATTTGGCTGTGATTGGGAGTCCCATAGGGTGGCGCGCAATTGGCCCAGTGTCATCCGGGGTAGGCTGTCATTATAAAGAAGAATTTGTTCATAACTAACTTGCCTAGTTAAATAAAGGTTAAATAAAAAAACACAAAGAGACACAAGAAAGAGAGACTTACATTGGAATGGATTTGGGATCTTTAAAAGTTTGTGTGTTTTTATACTGATATCCCTGTGTGTGTCTGTGTCTCGTCAGAGGGAACCCCCTACACATGGTGGGTGGGTAGGAGCAGTGAGAAACATTTCTACTGGGGAGGATCAGGGCCGGGGATACAGAAGTGTTCCTGTGGTATCGACAGGAATTGTACTGACCCCAAATACGACTGTAACTGTGACGCTGACCACAAACAATGGTGAGTACAGGCATGGGGTTGTGTGTGTGTGTGTGTGTGTGTGTGTGTGTGTGTGTGTGTGTGTGTGTGTGTGTGTGTGTGTGTGTGTGTGTGTGTGTGTGTGTGTAGGTGTGTATGCGTGTGCAGTCACATTTGCATGTGTTTCTGATTCATATAACATTTTACATGCATTTTCAATATTCGTATGATGCGCTTTTTGCGGCCTTCTTTGAATGCATTTGTTAAAAGAGTGTCTGCTGAATGACTGATTTATCGAATGTAAATTTAACAGACAGAAACAACAGGGTATGTGTTGTGTGTTGAGGCAGTGAGCGATGTCTCCCCTCCTCCAATAATAACACAACGTTGTGTTTCCTCTATCATTTTCTCTCTTCCCATCTCCCCCTCTCTCTTCCCATCTCCCTGTCTCCCTGTCTCTCTTCCCATCTCCCCCTCTCTCTTCCCATCTCCCTGTCTCTCTTCCCATCTCCCTGTCTCCCTGTCTCTCTTCCCATCTCCCCCTCTCTCTTCCCATCTCCCTGTCTCTCTTCCCATCTCCCCCTCTCTCTTCCCATCTCCCCCTCTCTCTTCCCATCTCCCCCTCTCTCTTCCCATCTCCCTGTCTCTCTTCCCATCTCCCCCTCTCTCTTCCCATCTCCCCCTCTCTCTTCCCATCTCCCTGTCTCTCTTCCCATCTCCCCCTCTCTCTTCCCATCTCCCCCTCTCTCTTCCCATCTCCCTGTCTCTCTTCCCATCTCCCCATCTCTCTTCCCATCTCCCCCTCTCTCTTCCCATCTCCCCATCTCTCTTCCCATCTCCCTGTCTCTCTTCCCATCTCCCTGTCTCTCTTCCCATCTCCCCCTCTCTCTTCCCATCTCCCTGTCTCTCTTCCCATCTCCCCATCTCTCTTCCCATCTCCCCCTCTCTCTTCCCATCTCCCCATCTCTCTTCCCATCTCCCCCTCTCTCTTCCCATCTCCCTGTCTCTCTTCCCATCTCCTTGTCTCTCTTTCCTTCTCTCTCGGTCTCTTTTTACAGTAACAGATGAGTGTTATTGTGTCTCTCCCTCTTTCCATTAGTAATGTGTGTATTCATGTTTTTTTCTCTGAGCTATAGCACACACGTCACTATTTCCCCTCATAATGTTGGGATCATCACACACACACACACGCACATGCAAACACAAGCACTCACACACACGCACACACACACACATGCAAACACACACACACACACGCACATGCAAACACAAGCACTCACACACACACACACGCACACACATGCAAACACAAACACGCACACACACACACACGCACATGCAAACACAAGCACACACACACACACACACACACACACACACACACACACACACACACACACACACACACACAAACACACACACACACACACACACACACACTTGGCCTCACAGTGAGTGCTGTCATTGTGTCATCAGCATATTAGTCCTCATAAAAGGCGTAGAACATCAAGCAGATAATGAGGACAAATACAGGCTGCTTCAGAAGACAAAGACAATTCATTTAAAAGTAATTAACGCTTAACATGTTTTTTTCTCCTCTGTCTCTCTCTCCGTCCTTCATTCCACAATCTTTCTTCTCTTCACGCAATAAATTGTCATCTAGAAAAATACTATCTAGTATTACGATCTGGAACACTATCTGACATAGAACTATCTCCTTTTTTTCCTCCCCTCCATTCATCTGTTCTTTCTTCTCCTCCCCAGGAGAGAGGACAGTGGTCTGTTAGTGTATAAGGACCATCTGCCAGTCAGTCAGGTTGCCGTGGGTGACACCAACCGGCAGGGTTCAGAGGCCAAGCTCACCATCGGGCCACTCCGTTGTCAAGGAGACCGTGAGTTCCGCACTTCAAACTGTTATTAATAGTGAATGATAATTGTGTGTGTGTGTGTGTGTGTGTGTGTGTGTGTGTGTGTGTGTGTGTGTGTGTGTGTGTGTGTGTGTGTGTGTGTGTGTGTGTGTGTGTGTGTGTGTGTGTGTAGGTGTGTGTGAATCTCTCCATTTATTGTCCCAACCTATGGACCAAGTTACACCAGAATTAGATATGGGAGCAGGATAATGAGGATGGAGATGGCCAAGCACTGAGATGTAAAATATATTCATTATGACATATTAAAGATATATTAAACATTTCACATTTGAATAGCTCCACCTCATATGATTGATACATTTTATTGGCCATATAGAGTTATGACTCAGTAAGACTAATGATGATTGGCTGACAGTTAATGGGTTGTCATGGGTAATTGAGTAACGTCTTCGATGGTTGGCTATAGTTTGGAGAACAGAGATGAGTGCTGCAACGGTTGCTAATGAAGTGTGTGTGTGTGTGTGTTCGTGCGTATATGTGCGTGTGTATGTTTGTGTGTGCGAGTGTATGTGTGTAAGAGTGAGTGTCACACACACATACGCCCACATATTCAATATAATATGGGTCTTCTGTGATTAAAATTTTCTGGACATTTTCTCAGCTTTTTCTCTTGGGAGTAACACAATTAGAGGCCTTTGATAAAAATAATAGAACATTTTACTAAATTATACACTTAAAAGGAGAAACGAATGGAAGAATGACAGAAAGAAAGAGAATTATACAACTTTTCTGTCCCTTTTAAACTCCATCATTACCATGTCCACATGATGGAGGACAAAGGATTCGACCTTCAAACATAGCTGAAAGAGTGTGTGTGTGTGTGTGTGTGTGTGTGTGTGTGTGTGTGTGTGTGTGTGTGTGTGTGTGTGTGTGTGTGTGTGTGTGTGTGTGTGTGTGTGTGTGTGTGTGTGTGTGTGTGTGTGTGTGTGTGTGTCTTCTGGTGCAGTGTGATAAGCTCTCCTCTGTGACAGCACTGGACTCTACCTCTTCCCCAGCACCGCTTCTCATCCCAGAGCAGAGAGGCTTACAGAGAGAGGGGGAAACAGAGAGAGAGAGGGAAACAGAGAGAGATAGGGAAACAGAGAGAGATAGGGAAACAGAGAGAGATAGGGAAACAGAGAGAGAGAGGGAAACAGAGAGAGATAGGGAAACAGAGAGAGATAGGGAAACAGAGAGAGAGGGAAACAGAGAGCGAGGGAAAGAGAGAGAGGGGGAAACAGAGATAGAGGGAAACAGAGAGAGAGGGGGTAACAGAGAGAGAGGAAAACAGAGAGAGGAGGGAAAGAGAGCAAGAGAGGGAAAGAGAGAGATTAAAGTGAGGGGAGAGGGACAGAGAAGGGTGAGGGAAAGAGATTTAACGTTATTCAGGGCACGGCTGGAAGTGACAGATGCATCTGCCACCACACACACATACACACAGTCACAGTCTCGTGTCTCTGTGTGAAGAGACCAGCCTTTTGGAGCTACACATACATCTCACTGAACCGATAACATACATGCTCTTTCTCTCTCTTTATCTCTCACATTATCTCTCCTCTCCTCTTTTTCTTCTTTATCATCTTCCCCCTCCTCTTGACAAAAATATGCAGAGAGAGAGAGTGACAGAGAGAAACAGAGCGAGACAGAGAGAGAGAAAGAGAGAGATTAATTGAAAAGCTGAACCCCGTGCCATGAGCTTTTGTTCGTACAAAGGTCATCTGACATTCTCTGTGTCTGTTTCTCCTCTTCTTTCCCTCTGCGTTTCCTCTGCTTTTTCCCAGATAACTACTGGAACGCGGCGTCGTTCACCACGCCCTCCTCCTACCTGCATTTCTCCACCTTCCAGGGAGAGACCAGCGCAGACATCTCCTTCTACTTCAAGACCAGCGCTCCCTACGGGGTGTTCCTGGAAAACCTCGGCAACACTGACTTCATACGCCTCGAACTCAAATGTTAGTTACTGGACCTTTTTCTCTCTTTTAGCACAGTCTTTTGTTCTGTGGCTTCTTCCCATGTTTCTACACTCCTTTCGTTGGCCTCTCTGTATTTTCTGGAGGATGTTCTCTCTCTCTTTCATCTGTTTTCATTTCTCCTTTTTCCCTCTTCAACCCTCCTCCCTTCCTGCACTGTATAAAACATCTGAAGTTTCTGTTCAGACTGTAAAACTTTTCTGAGACAGTTTCCCCTTAGTTCTCTATGTGGCTCTTAAGCAATGATTGACATGTCATATGCTTTATGTGCCTATGCTCTAATGACTCAAATTAAATGTCTAAATGGCCATTCAATCGGATTCAGATTGAGAATGTTAAATTCCTGGGGATCAAATTTAACCACAGTTCTTTTACGACGAGACGGCTATTTAACCAGAGTGGCTGTCAATTTGATAATGGATGACAAATTACATTTCAGCAATTTCGAAGAGCTTCAGGTTTAATGGGGTCAACTAACCTCATCCACCCACCATTTTGTGGCACAGTGTTTAGTAGTAATGTATACCAGCTACCTGGTATCACGTTTTAGGGAAGACCCAGATGCAGACAGTGTCGAAGTAACAAAAGTTTATTACTCGAACAGGGGGCAGGCAAAACAACAGGTCAAGGCCAGGCATAGGTCAGTAATCCAGATCACGCGAGAAGCTCACGATTCCCCATATCGTAGTTCCTCTCTGTGGCGTTGAGGCGATGGGAGAAGAAGGTGCAGGGATGTAACATGAGGTCCAGGGCAGAATGCTGGGACAGGACAGCCCCCACTCCGAAGCTTTGGCCTCCACCACGAACTGGCGGGACGGGTCAGGATGAACCAAGATGGGAACTGTGGTGAAAGGGTGTTTGAGTTCCCGGAACGCCCGGTCAGCAGCTGGGGACCACGTGAACGGAACCTTGTGAGAGGTGAGTGCAGACAGTGGGAGGCCAGGGTGCTGTAACCCTTGATAAAGCAGCAATAAAAGTTGGCGAATCCCAGGAAGAATTTCAGCTGGGGGTAGGCTGGGGCCAATCCACCACCACTCTCACCTTTCCAAGATCCATCTGTACACTCCCTGCTGTGATGATGTAACCCAGGAAGGGGATGGTGGAGCAAAGGAATTCGCAATTCTCTGCTTTCACAAAAAACTGGTTCTCCAGGAGGTATTGGTGAACCTGCCGGACGTGGAGCACGTGTTCTTGGGTGGAGCGGGAGAAGATGAGGAATGTCATCGAGGTAGACATAGAAAAACTGGTTCAATATATCACTGAGAACATCATTAACCTCTTGGGGCTAGGTGGGACGCTAGCGTGCCACCCGTGGTGCACTCCATCAACAGCAGGTGCATTTCAAGAGCGGCAAATTTGAATCCAAATAAATGTCAAAATTCAAATTTTTCAAAAATACAACTATGTTACACCATTTGAAAGATAAACATCTCCTTAATCTAACCACGTTTTACGATTTCAAAAAGGTTTTACGGCGAAAGCATAAATTTAGAGTATGTTAGGACAGTACATTTACAAGAGTTGTGTGTAATGTTTTGTCAAGTCAAAGACAGGGTCACCAAAACCATAAAACCAGCTAAAATGATACACTAACCTTTTACAATCTCCATCAGATGACACTCCTAGGACATTATGTTAGACAATGCATGCATTTTTAGTTCTATCAAGTTGATATTTATATCCAAAAACAGCGTTTTACTATGGCATTGATGTTGAGGAAATCGTTTCCCTCCAATAACCGGCAGTCAAGTCAGCGTCACAAATTAAATAATTAAAATTAGAAAACATTGGTAAAATATTATATTGTCATTTAAAGAATTATAGATTTACATCTTTTGAACGCAATCAACTTGCCAGATTTAAAAATAACCTTACTGGGAAATCACACTTTGCAATAATCTGAGCACTGTGCCCAGAAAAATACGCGTTGCGATACAGACTAGACGTCATGTTGGGGAGATCTAAAATCGAAAATACTATGTAAATAATCCATTACCTTTGATTCTCTTCATCAGATGTCACTTCCAGGTATCACAGGTCCATAACGAATGTAGTTTTGTTCAAAAAAGCTCATCATTTATGTCCAAAAATCTCCGTCTCGTTAGCACATGATGTAAGCCAGCCGGACTTCTCGTCATGAACGAGGGGAAAAAATATATTTCCGTTCGTTCAAACATGTCAAATGTTGTATAGCATAAATCATTAGGGCCTTTTTTAACCAGAACATGAATAATATTCAAGGTGGACGAATGCATTCTCTTTTATAACGTATTGGAACGAGGGTACCCAACATGAAGTAGCGCGCCAGGTGTCTAATGGGACATCACCGTTCCATGGCTCTTGTTCGGTCAGATCTCCCTCCAGAAGACTCAAAACACTTTGTAAAGGCTGGTGACATCTAGTGGAAGCAATAGGAAGTGCCAAAATATTCCTAAACCCCTGTGTTTTTCAATGGGATAGGTTTAAAGTCAATACAACACATCAGGTATCCACTTCCTGTCAGAAAATGTCTCAGGGTTTTGCCTGCCAAATGAGTTCTGTTATACTCACAGACACCATTCAAACAGTTTTGGAAACTTTAGAGTGTTTTCTATCCATATATAATAAGTATATGCATATTCTAGTTACTGGGTAGGATTAGTAACCAGATTAAATCGGGTACATTTTTTTTATCCAGACGTGCAAATGCTGCCCCCTAGACCCAACAGGTTAACAAGAGCCTGAAACACAGCTGGGGCATTGGTAAGGCCAAATGGCATGACCAGATACTCATAGTGACCACTGGCCATGTTGAAGGCAGTCTTCCACTCGTCCCCTTCCCGTATCGACACAAGGTGGTAGGCGTTCCGTAGGTCCAGCTAGGAGAACTCGGTGGGCCCCTGGAGCGGCTCGAAGGCCGAGGAGATTAGTGGTAGCAGGTAGCGGTTCTTCACTGTGATGGTGTTGAGGCCCCTGTAGTCGATGCACAGGCGCAGGGTTTTGTCCTTCTTCTCCACAAAGAAGAACCCTGCGTCCACGGGGGAGGTAGAAGGACAGATGAACCCAGCAGCTAGGGAGTCCTCAATGTAGGTCTCCATAGCCATGGTCTCCGGACCCGACAGAGAGTACAGTCGACCCCGGGCGGAGTGGTGCCTGGGAGAAGGTCAATCCCGCAGTCATAGGGTCGGTGCGGCGGAAACAAAATGGCCCGAGCCATACTGAACAACTCCCGGAGGTCCTGGTACTCCGCTGGAATGGCGGAGAGGTCCGGGTCAACTTCCGAGCCCCCAGGAAGACGTCCCGGGGTAGGCTGCGCTGACTACAGGCAATGAGCGTGGCAGAACGCACCAGCAGACCAGTGAATAAGGTGATTGTGTCGCTGGAGCCAAGAAAATCCCAATACCACAGGAACCTGAGGAGACTTAATGAGCAGGAATTGGGTCGTCTCGCTGTGGTTCCCTGACACATGTAGGTTGATGGGGGTGGTATTGTGGGGGACCCGGACTATAGAGTGCTTGTCCATCGCTCTAACGTCCATGGGAGTGTCCATAAAGCTCTCATCGGTCCCAGAGTCGATGAGTACCCGGAGAGATTTCAACTGGTTCCCCCACAGCAAAATGGCGAGTAAGGGGAGAGGAAAAGTTCTCCGTATAGCCCACCAGAGTACTCACTCCTACCAGTGAGCCTAGTCTTTTAGTGGACAGGTGGAGACAAATGACCAGTAGTTCCGCAATACAGGCAACTCTTAGTGTGGAGACAGTCTAGCTCTGCCTAGTTGCATTGGCTCGGGAAGAGGTGAATCGTCAGACTTTGGAGACACTCAGGGGAACTTGGGTAGCCTCGGGTTCTCTCGGCAACGGAGCCGTTGGGGACTTCCGGGATGCCTCGGAGGCGAGGTGGAATCCTTGGATGAGTGAGTGAAATCGAATCTCCTCTCCTTCCTTCGTTCCCGTAGTTGCCCATCGATCCGAATGGTCAAGGCGATGTGTGAGTCGAAATCTGTCGGTAGTCCCGGGGCTGCAAGCTCGTCCTTTACTTCAGCCGATACTCCGTGCAGGAACATGTCAAACAGCGCTTCTGGGTTCCAGGCAGTCTCAGCTGCCAACGTGTGGAAATCCACCGTATAGTCTGCCACACTGCGGGAGTCTTGCCGAAGCTGGAGTAACTTCCGGGTAGCCTCTCTCCCGGACAATGGAGCATAGAAAACTTTCTTTACCTCTGCCACAAACTCCTCCAGACTTAAGCATACGGCCGACTGTTGTTCCCATACTGCCGTAGCCCAAGCAAGAGCACTCCCGGACATCAGCGTGATGAGGTACACTGTCTTAGAGCGGCCCGAGGGGAAGGAGGAGGGCTGCAGCTCGTTGATGAGAGAACACTGAGCAAGAAACGCGACTCCCTGACTCTCCATCGAAGCGTTTCAGGGGAGGTAAGCGGGGTTCCCGGGAAACCAGGGTGGCCAGGGAGGGCTGGGAGGTTACCGTCGTGGTAGGCAGACAACAGACAACCCGCGGAATTGCTCCAGCAATGTTTAACGCTCGGTCATGGCGTCTGGAAGGTCTGGAAACCTTCCATAAGACCATGAAGCAAATCCTTGTGCCTTCAAATGGTGGCTCCTTGGGAGGAGGTGGCGTTGTGGAGCTGGTCCGAGTCTACTGGGTCAGTCATGACCAGTTTGTACTATCACATTTTAGGGAATGTGCAGACAGTGTCGAAGTAACAATAGTTTATTACTAGAACAGGGGGCAGGCAGGCAGAGGTCAGTAATCCAGATCAGAGTCCAAAAGGTACAGAACGGCAGGCAGTCTCAGGGTCAGGGCAGGCAGAATGGTAAAAACCGGGAACTAGAAAACAGGAACTAGAAACAGACAGGAACAAGGGAGAAAACGCTGGTAGGCTTGACAAACAAAATGAACTGGCAACAGACAAACAGAGAACACAGGTATAAATACACTGAGGATAATGGGGAAGATGGGCGACACCTGGAGTGGGGAGGAGACCAGCACAAAGATGAAAAAGATCAGGGTGTGACACCTGGGGCACGTCAGACATCTTGGCTTACTAATACTGTATAACACCTACTTAGGACATACACTTTACACACCTCCACCACCAGCTGGCATGTCTTTCTCTGTTTCTCCATTTCTCTCTGAAAAGATTTTGTTGAATATTCATGTGTGATTCCGAGTTGTGAATGAGCATTAATTTTGTCGAAAGTAGAAATCATGTATTTCTGCCTCTCATCTTTCAGCCGTTCTGCCTCTCATCTTTCAGCCATTCTGCTTCTCATCTTTCAAAGCACTCTCTCAAGGGTGAGGTGTGTGTCCCTGTGCTTTTTTCTTTTGTTAAGAGAAGGAGACATGTTGCGGGGGATGGGATAGAGGGAGAGATGGAGACAGAGAAGGAGAGATGTTGCGGGGGATGGGATAGAGGGAGAGATGGAGACAGAGAAGGAGAGATGATGCGGGGGATGGGATAGAGGGAGAGATGGAGACAGAGAAGAGGGAGATTTGTTGGAGTATGTCCAAGTCGTGCTCAGGCCCACAATAGATTAGTTAGTCTGTTTTCACACTGGGGCTCCGTGTTTCACTCAGCTAACAGAGGCTAAACTGACTCTGTTGTTTTTGGAGGGAGAGAAGAGGGAGATTAGTTAGTCTGTTTTCAGACACTGTGTTTGACTGTGTTTCACTCAGCTAACAGAGGCTAAACTGACTCTGTTGTTTTTGGAGGGAGAGAAGAGGGAGATTAGTTAGTCTGTTTTCAGACACTGTGTTTGACTGTGTTTCACTCAGCTAACAGAGGCTAAACTGACTCTCTGTTGTTTCTGGAGGGAGAGAAAAAGGAGATGAGTTATAACAGTGGTGATTGAGAGGGGAGAAGGGAGAGTAACTCACACACATCTTTTAGGTAGTAACATCTGGATTGAACAGGTGGCTAGTGGCATGTTTATACACACACACCTCTACACACACACATTCTCTCTTTCATCGTGTGTGTATGCGTGCGTGTGTGTGGGTGTGTGTGTAGAGGTGTGTGTGTGTGTGTGTGTGTGCGTGCGTGTGTGCGTGCATGCGTGCGCGCGTGTGCGTGTGTGTGTGCGCGCATGTGTGTGTTTATCAATCTTTTGGTGAATTAGTTCCATCAAACACTGAGTGCAATCATCTTCACAGTAAAGCTGAAATCTATAAGAGTTAAATGACTCTACATAAATAATGAGACAATAGATTAGATATCGAACTGTAGAATTTCAGGGTGGACAACTGGAAAACAATGACTTATGAGATGAAAAATGTTGACTATTATAAACCAAAGGTACTTTATGCATTGAAATAAATAGATTCAATGTGGTTGGTCGTTTGTGGACATGGTGCCGATTTACGTTGTCTTCTTCTTCTCAAGCTCCTACTGTTGTCTCGTTCTCCTTTGATGTGGGGAACGGTCCAGTGGAGTTGGCCGTCCATTCAGCCACGCCCCTCAACGATGACCAATGGCATCGCGTGATGGCGGAGCGGAACGTGAAGGAGGCGGTGCTACAGCTGGATCTGAACTATAAGGAAGCTCGTCCCGCCCCTCCACAGGGACACACAAGGCTAGAGCTGTTTAGTCAGCTTTATGTGGGTAAGAGAAAGACACACACACACACACACACACACACACACACACACACACACACACACACACACACACACACACACACACACACACATGCACGCTCACACACCAACAGAAAAGTAGTACAATACTATACTATGTTTTAATTTCATTCAACAATATTGCCTATATTTTTACTTTACAAAATGTATAAAATTGGTGATATAGTTTGTGCCAGTATAATGGCAGGTAGCCTAGTGGTTAGAGCGCTGCGCCAGTAACCAAAAGGTTGCTAGATTGAATCCCCAAGCTGACAAGGTAAAAATCTGTCGTTCTGCCCCTGAACAAGACTCTTAACCCACTGTTCCTAGGCTGTCATTATAAATAAGAATTTGTTCTTAACTGACTTGCCTAGTTAAATAAAGGTATAAAAATACATTAGTAAGAGCCACAGTGTCTTTATGTTTCCCTAAGTAGGTTCTCTGAAGCTTAGACACGACTGGTGATAGTGAAGATAAGCTCTTAAGGTTTCATCAGATATCACACTGTTTCACACGCACACATGGCTGATGTTAACAAAGTTAAAGGAATTATGTGAGTAAAACTAACCTAATTCACTTAGTCCTGACTCTTTATCTTTATGACTGTGTTAGAGTATTAACAGTTGCAGAGGATTAAGACTTTTCAATAGCACACAGAGACAATGGATTAGGTCCTCATTATGGCACACAGAATGGCTCTACATGTACAGTGTGAGATTTTGATTGTTTCCTCCGCTCCCTCTCTTCTCCACACAATGACTGTGAAGGTCATTAGGAGCAGAGGAGAACAGAAGTTAAAGAGCTGAATGGCTGGTCTTTATCTTTTCCTTTCACTCCTCTGTCTCAGCCTGCTGACCTGCCAATACTTTAACACTGACGACAGGGACGAAACTGGATTTAGGATGGAGAGAAAAACTGCTGAGCTTGAATTAAATTATCTTTCCTTCCTTCATTCTCTCTCTGACTCTGAAAAGTTATTTTCCTTTGAGACACTTCTCAATTCCAATCAGACATTCCAAAGTCTGATAGTTCTGAATTCCAATAAGACATTCCAAATTCCATCATCTCATCAATTTTTGGCGGATTGGATGGAAGAACATTATCACACTGCAGCTTCCTGAATTGCCAGAAGGGATTAATAAAGTTATATTGAATTGAATCGAATTAAAGTAAATAGAATCGATCTTTATATGCCACCGTTAGCCATACAGCCATAGAGGCACATATTGATTTGTGATAGGAAACTTTAATAACAGCTTATAAAGAGTGATACAGCTCATAGTTTGGCTATCTCATCTGCATGTATAGTAGGTTTCAGGGAACCAACTCGCTGAATAACCCCTCGGGGATCAATCTATCAATCTAATCGACATCAGATCATCAACTAAACCCAATCAGTTCTTCCATCACCTCCATACAGCCATGGGACCTATTAGTTTATGTTGGATCAGAGAGGAGCGCTATAAAACTCCTGACTGTGCCTCTCTAGCAGATCATCAGCATGTGTCAGAGCATTGTGGGTATTTGCCTGGTCGGGGGAAATTGAATCAGGCTCAGATGGGATCTGCAGTGGGTGTGATTTGCATTCTAAAACTGGTGTTTAAACACAGAGGTACAGGGGAAAAAACAGCCGGATATCTCACCTAGGTGGTTCCTACATGATTTGGGTTATTTATGTGTGATATTGTTTGGTAATAAGTTATATTTTAAATGTTGATATTATATTGCATTATTTCATAAATGTTCTGCATGTTTTTCATGTTGTTCTTTTTCTCTTTGTTTCTCTTTTTTTATTCGTTGCATGCTCTCCTCGTCTCACCGCGTGTGTGACTGGCTCGGTCACTGCATGTGTGTTATGTGTGTGTGTGTGACACGGTGTTTGATGCAACTCTAACAGGGAAGCCTGCTTCATTGACCTGCAAAGACAGTAGGTAACATTAACGTGTGAATATACTGAACAAAAATATAAACCCAACATGTAAAGTGTTGGTCTCATGTTTCATGAGCTGAAATAAAAGATCCCAGAAATATTCCATATGCACAAAAAGCTTATTTCTCTCAAATGTTGGGCACAAATTTGTTTACATCCCTTTTAGTGAGCATTTCTCCTTTGCCAAGATAATCCATCCATCTGACAGGTGTGGCATATCAAGAAACTGATAAAAAAAAAGCATGATCATTACACAGGTGCACCTTGTGCTGGGTACAATATAAAAACACTCTAAAATGTGCAGCATTATCACACAACACAATGCCACAGATGTCTCAAGTTCAGGGAGCGTGCAATTGGCATGTTGACTGCAGGAATGTCCACCAGAGCTGTTTTCAGAGAATTGAATGATAATGTCTCTACCATAAGCCACCTCCAACATCGTTTTAGAGAATCTGGCAGCACAGACTAGGACCTCCACATCCGACTTCTTCACCTGCGGGATCGTCTGAGACCAGCCACCTGGACAGCTGATAAAACTGAGGAGTATTTCTGTCTGTAACAAAGCCCTTTTGTGGGGAAAAACTCATTCTGATTGGCTGGGCCTGGCTCCCCAGAGGGTGGGCCTGGTCCCAAATCATGTGAAATCCATAGATTAGGGCCTAATGAATTTATTTCAATTGACTGATTTCCTTCTATGAACTGTAACTCAGTAAAATCTATGAAATTGGTGCATGTTGCATGTATATGTTTGTCAGTATAGAAACAGATGTATAATATACATAACTATAGGTGTTGACTTTCAGTTTATGTCCATGCAGTCTTTTCCATTTCATGCAGGGCCGCTGGTAGGTCTTCTGGTCTGTGTCCATGTTTGCTAATGTCTCTCCTGGCCTTGGTATGCACTGGGTGGCTCATAGAGGGAAGGAATTCTATTGGATATTGTGTGTGAGGGTGTGTGTGTGTGTGGGGGGGTTCTGTGTGTGTGTGTGTGTGTGTGTGTGTGTGTGTGTGTGGTGTGTGTGTGTGTGTGTGTGTGTGTGTGTCTGTGTGTGTGTGTGTGTGTGTGTGTGTGTGTGTGTGTGTGTGTAAGAAAGTGGGGGGTCTCCCCCTAGACAGTGCTGTCCGAATGAATATAATATGCTAGTTCATTAGTACATCATTACAGAGTCATTTACCTATGGAGGCAGCCAGAGAGAGGCCAGGAGTGCACCACACACACACACACTAACACACACTAACACACACTAGCACACGACTTGAGTGGTGGGCAACTCCAGTCCTGGAGGGCCACAATGTCTGCCTGATGTAGATCTGGCTAAATGGGTGTGTGACATCTCCAGCCAATCAGCCGCACTAATAAATCCATTAAGTGCCAAGGTGAGGTTAAATGGGGCTGGAGCGCCTCTCCTCTGGCCTGTTAAGTCACTGCGACCATCAACAGTCATATATACCCCCAGCTCAACCTCGAGGGAAATTATCTCTATTTCTAGCACAGAATTCATCCTATCTCTCTTTGTTCTCTCTCTATGTTGTCACTCTTCTCCCTCTCACTGTCTCTAGGTGCAGCAGGGGGTCAGAGGGGGTTTCTGGGATGCATTCGCTCCCTCAGGATGAATGGTGTGACCCTTGACCTTGAAGAGAGGGCCAAGGTGACGATTGGTTGATTGATTTCCTTAATTTCATCATCTAAAAATAAATCAAGTTGTTCTCTTTACTAACGCAAATGAAGAGCATCCAAAAGTCAAACTCTCCCTATCTCTCTCTCCATCTCTCTCCATCTCTCTCCCTCCATCTCTCTCTCTCCATCTCTCTCTCTCTCCATCTCTTTCGCTCTCCATCTCTATCCCTTTCTCTCTCTCTAGGTAACTCCAGGTGTAAAGCCAGGCTGTCAGGGTCATTGTACCAGTTATGGGATGTACTGCAGGAACGGAGGAAAGTGTGTGGAGAAATATAATGGCTACTCCTGTGACTGCAGTGCCACGGCATACGACGGACCCTTCTGCACTAAAGGTGAGAGCTAATCGCCGAACCCTGAAATTACTGCTATGCTATTGGACGGTGTAACCAGCCGCCTTTGTTTACGGAGGAACGGTAATATTTCCTCAGAAGTAAGAGTTAGTTTCTGTCAGTCGCAGTCAGACTTCATAGCAAGAAAGTTGACACATGAATTCATTTGTTTCCTAAACTTAAGCTTGTTTTCCTGTGTTTTACGCCAGTCGGGGGTGACGACACCGGGAGTATGTGTCAGATGACAGCATGTGGGAATAGAAAACATAAAACAGGAATATGCAAAGTAGCTGACATGAAAGGACTTCCCCAGTGTTCTGTGTGTGTGTTTAAACTGAAAATGAGGTCTTGAATGTAATGGAAACTAGTGTGTGCATGAGTGTGTGTGTTTATTTATCTACACGTGAGTGTGTGTTATGCCCTTCAGATACTCCAGAGGATCCTTTCCCCTGCTCCCTCTGTTCTCCTGTCTGTGTCATATGAGTGCAGTCATAATATGAATAAGAATATTATTATCAGGACTGTTTCATTCTGCTGCTGCTGTACTGCCATTCCCTGGGGTCACAGACCGACAACTATGACTCCGTAATGAACAACACACACACACCTTACAACAGAGGGTGATGTTCTGTTCTGATCAGCATCTCTGCTGCCTGTAGTTACAGACATAGCAACCTCTCCCTCGATGTCAGTAAGACCAAGGAGATGATCGTGGACTACAGGAGGAAGAAGGAAGAGCGCTTCAAGTTCCTTGGCGTCCACATTACTGAGGACTTAACATGGTCCACACACACCCGCACAGTTGTGAAGAGGGCACGGCAGCGCCTCTTCCTCCTCAGGAGGCTGAAAGATTTGGCATGGGCCCTAGGATCCTCAAAAAGTTCTACAGCTGCACCATTGAGAGCATCTTGACTAGCTGCATCACTGATTGGTATGGAAATGCACCGCCCTTGACCGCAAAGCACTACTGAGGGTGGTGCGGACAGCCCAGTACACTAGGGCTGAGACAGCTTCTACCCCAAGCCATAAGACTACTAAAAAGCCAGACTGCTAAATAGTAAATGAATGGTACCCAAACTATCTGCAACACTATCTGCACTGACCCTACGTACACTCTCCAGACTTTATATACGCACCATATACACTGAATATACAAAACATGCTCTTTCCATGTCATAGACTGACCAGGTGAATCCAGGTGAATGATCCCTTATTCATATCACTTGTTGAATCCACTTCAATCAGTGTAGATGAAGGGGAGGAGACAGGTTAAAGAAGGATACACTACATACAGTACGCACACACACACACACACACACACACACACATACACACGCATACCGACACAACACATATACATACACATTACACACACACGCTTTTATACTCATCATATGCTGCTGCTTCTCTGTCTTTATTTGACTTTTATTGTTATCTATCCTGATGCCTAGTCACTTTACCCTGTCTTCATGTACATATCTACCTCAAATACCTTGTATCTCTGCACATTGATCTGGTACTTGTACTCCCTGTATATCAAATCGTATTTGTCACATGCTTTGTAAACAACAGGTGTAGACTTCTATGGGCCCTTCTCAACAATGCAGTGAGAGAAAGATTTTTTTAAACAGTAGAAAAATAATAACACAAGGAATAAATACACAATGAGTAACGATAACTTGGCTATATACACGGGGTGCCAGTACCGAGTCTATATACACGGGGTGCCAGTACCGAGTCTATATACGCGGGGTGCCAGTACCGAGTCTATATACGCGGGGTGCCAGTACCGAGTCTATATACACGGGGTGCCAGTACCGAGTCTATATACACGGGGTGCCAGTACCGAGTCTATATACACAGGGTGCCAGTACCGAGTCTATATACACGGGGTGCCAGTACCGAGTCTATATACGCGGGGTGCCAGTACCGAGTCTATATACACGGGGTGCCAGTACCGAGTCTATATACACGGGGTGCCAGTACCGAGTCTATATACACAGGGTGCCAGTACCGAGTCTATATACGCAGGGTGCCAGTACCGAGTCTATATACACGGGGTGCCAGTACCGAGTCTATATATACGGGGTGCCAGTACCGAGTCTATATACACAGGGTGCCAGTACCGAGTCTATATACTCGGGGTGCCAGTACCGAGTCGATGTGCAGGTGTATGAGGTCATTGAGGTAGATCTGTACATATAGCTAGGGATAAAGTAACTAGGCAACAGGATAGATAATAAACAGTAACAGCAGCGTATCTGTCAAAAGGGGTCAATATAGATACAGTCTTCTGGGTAGCTATTGGTTAATTATTTAACTAACTATTTAGCAGTCTTATAGCTTGGTGGTAGACGCTGTTAAGGGTCCTGTTTGTTCCAGACTTGGCGCATCGGTACAGGTTTGTTGTGCCGTAGCGGAGAGAATAGTCTATGACTTGGGTGGCTGGAGTCTTTGACAATTTTTAGGCCCTTCCTCTGACACTACCTGGTATAGAGATGCTGGATGGCAGAGAACTTGGCCCCAATGATTTACTGGGCCGTACGCACTACCCTCTGTTGCGCATTGTGGTCGGATGCCAAGAAGTTACCATACCAAGTGGTGATACAGCCAGTCAAGATGCTCTCAGTGGTGCAGCTGTAGAACTTGTTGAGGATCTGAGGGCCATGCCGAATCCTTTCAGCCTCCTGAGGGGGAAGAGGTGTTGTCGTGCCCTTTTCACGACTGTGTTGATTTGTGTGAATGGACACTGGGGAACTTGAAGCTCTCGACCTGCTCGACAACAGCATCTTCGATGGGATGGAGGTGTGTTCAGCCTTCCTTTTCCTGTTGTCCATGATCAGCTCCTTTGTCTTGCTGACACTGAGGGAGAGGTTGTTGTCCTGGCACCACACTGCCAGGTCTCTGACCTTCTCCATGTAGGCTGTCTTATTGTCGTCGGTGATCAGGCCTACTACCGTTGTTTCGTCTGCAAACTTAATGATGATGTTGGAATCGTGCGTGGCCACACAGTCGTGGGTGAACAGGGAGTACAGGAGGTGACTAAACACGCACCCCTGAGGGTTCCCCATGACGGATGTATTGTTGCCTACACTCACCACCTGGGGGCGGCCCATCAGGAAGTCCCAGGATCCAGTTGGCTACAGATGTGAGTGCTACAGGGCGATCGTCATTTAGGCAGGTTACTTTGGCGTTCTTGGGCACAGGGACTATGGTGGTCTGCTGGAGATTACAGACTGGGTCAAGGAGATGAAGACACTTGCCAGCTGTCAGTGAAGACACTTGCCAGCTGGTCAGCACATGTTCTGAGTACGTGACCTGGTAATCCGTCTGGCCCTTGCGGCCTTGTGAATGTTAACTTGTTTAAAGGTCTTGCTCACATCCGCTACGGAGGGCGTGATCACACAGTCGTCCAGAACAGTTAGTGCTCGCATGCATAGTTCAGTGTTGCTAGACTCGAAGCGCGCAGAAAAGGTATTTAGCTCGTCTGGTAGACTTGTGTCACTGGACAGCTCGTGGCTGGGTTTCCCTTTGTAATCTGTGTTAGTTTGCAAACCCTGCCACATCCGACAAGCCATTGTAGTAGGATTCGATCTTAGTCCTGTATTGACACTTTGCCTGTTTGATGGTTTGTCGGAGGGCGTGGCAGGATTTCTTATAAGCGTCTGGATTAGTGTCCCTCTCCTATCAAAAAAGCAGCTCTAGCCTTTAGCTCAGTGCGGATGTTGCCTGTAATCCATGGTTTCTGGTTTGGATATGTACGTACGGTCACTGTGGGGACGATGTCATCAATGCACTTATTAATGAAGCCAGTTACTGATGTGGTATACTCCTCAATGTCATTGGCTATATAGCTCAATTTTTGTGTATTTTATTTTATTCCTGTTGTGTTACTATTTTAAACTCTGCTTTGTTGGGAAGGGCTTGTAAGCAAGCGTTTCACGGTAAAGTCCCCACCAGTTGACCTTCTGCGTGTATGTGTTCTCTCCTCTCTCTAAGATGTGGGGGGCTTCTTTGAGGCGGGCACTCTGGTGAGATACAACTTCCTGTCAGAGGCAGCAGCAGCCAATCAGGACGCAAGGTTCCTTGCCCAACCTTTGACTGCACAGGAAATGAATCTGACAGAAGAAGCAGTAGCGTTTAGCTTCAGTACGTCCAACACACCGGCAATACTGCTGTACGTCAGCTCCAAGACACAAGACTACCTGGCACTGGTGCTACGGCAGAATGGTGAGACACTAACACATACAGACACTTATCAACACACACAGACACGTGGGCTCTGCCTCTCAGGTATGATGCAGATGCAGTATGTAAGGTCTCTCGTTGTGTGTGTGTGGTGGCGTATGTGCGTATGTGTGTGTTTGTGTGTGTAGGAACTCTCCAGGTGCGGTATAACCTGGGCGGTCTCAAGGAGCCGTTCACCATAGACGTGGACCAGCGTAACCTAGCCAACGGACAGCCACACACTATCAACATGTCCAGAATCAACAGGACTATTACCATACAGGTATGCACACACACACACACACCTTCACTCCGCCGTCCAAGCATAGTCTATGATGACTTCAGACATGTCCATTTCTAACCACAAGAGGGAGACAGAAGCCTCTCTAATTGTCACAGGACTTGAGGGATTGACAATGGCTTGATGCTTCATGGATATGAGTAGGCCTGTTTGTACAAAGATCCACAACGATGTTGATGATTGACTATGGAAATGGTTCAGTGGTTTGCATCATGATCTTCTCTCTCTCCCTCATTCTCTCTTATTGTCCAGTTGGACCACTACCCCCCTGTCAGCTACTCTCTCCCAGAGGCATCAAACACACAGTTCAACCTGGTCAAGACATTATTCCTGGGGAAAGTATTTGGTGAGTACAGGCATCGCATACCTGTATTTGACAGAGGTCTGCTTGGCCCTGGCAGAGAACGTAGGCCTATTCAGAGAGCAGCAACAGGAGCTGTACAGATGTATTGTAGTTGCGCTGTGTGTCCACTAGAGGGAACTAGAAGACTGTTTTTCACCAGGACACAGTCATGGAAGAGGTCTATTGTTGCCAGACAGGGTTTTCACACATTTTAGTCTGGTTTGGTTTCTGTAACATGTTCAATAGGTATGTTTTGCTTCAGATGTAAATATGTTATGTAGAACAGGCATGCTTCTCTGTAGAATAATAGGGATTCATGTCAGCTCTATACAAGGCATTTCTATCTGCAACATTCACAATGTTGTGCCCTCCTGAACAAGACTTTAGTGCAGTATAGTATTCCTTACACCTGGTCACTGTTTTGGTTTCCAATCCTCCTGGTTTCCATGACTCCTGGTTTTCTATGACTCCTGGTTTCCATGACTCCTGGTTTTCCATGACTCCTGGTTTTCCATGACTCCTGGTTTCCATGACTCGTGGTTGTCCTGCTCTGTTCTGGACTGGTGGCAGTCAGTGAGGTAGAAGGAATGGCTGAGTTCCCTTCCTAGCAAGAACCATTGATCGCTGTACAGCAGACTAATACCACAGGGAATAATTCCCCTTTCCTTGTCACACACACACACACACACACACACACACACACACACACACACACACACACACACACACACACACACACACACACACACACACACACACACACACACACACACACACACACACACCATCGTGACCCCATCTGGAACTGCAGAGCTGACATTTTAAGATTGAAGGACATAACAGAGACCAAACTATCCATCTGCCACAAAATATTATTCTTGCCAATGGTTTGCTGTAGATTCACCACTGGTGGCAAACATTTGCAAACTTCTGGCAACATTTTGTAACACGCTATTAAGTTTGCAGCTAATTTGCTACAAACTTGCAGGAAGTTTACCACAAAAAAAAAACATTTTTGTAAGGGAGTGCTTGAATTGCATACAATCAAGGGCAATGGTGACATCATTGAGGACCTTCAAGGTTGCAGTGACACATCCATAACCTGAGCGGAAACCAGATTTCATACCCGATAGAATACTATAGACATCTAGAAAGCCAGGCAGTTGATTATTGACAAGTTTTTCCAACACTTTTGATAAACAGGGCAAAATAGAAATAGGCCTATAACAGTTAGGATCAGCTTGATCTCCCCCTTTAAATAAAGGACGAACCGTGGCTGCCTTCCAAACAATGGGAATCTCCCCTGAGAGGAGAGACAGGTTAAAAAGTTCAGAGATAGGCTTGGCGATGATAGGGGCAGAAACCTTAAAGAAGAAAGGGTCTAAAACATCTAACCCAGATGTTTTTTGGGGGTCAAGTTTAAGGAGCTCCTCTAGCACTTCGGACTCAGTGACTGCCTGCAGAGAGAAACTTTGTAGTGGGGCAGGGGAGGAAAAGTGTGTCACGTTCGTCGTAGGAAGGAGACCAAAGCGCAGTGTGGGTATCGTTCCACATCTTTCATTTAAATGTGAAAGTATGCAAGACAAACAATAAACTGTAAACAAAACACAAACTGTGACGACAGCGGTGCAACATGCACTAACTCAAAATAATCTCCCACAAACACAGGTGGGAAAAACAACTACTTAAATATGATCCCCAATTAGAGACACAGAAACTAGAACCAAACAACATAGAACTAAATAAACTAGATAGCCCTGACCTACTCTACCATAGAAAATAAGAGCTCTCTATGGTCAGGACGTGACAAAGAGGGAGGAACATCGGGGCTAGTCACATTAGAAGGGGTGGAATATGAGGATATGTTGGACGGGCAAGGAGGCATGGCTGAGCGAAATAGGAATCCTGACTTAATGAAGTAGTGATTTAAAGAGCTCAGCCATGTGCTCCTTGTCAGTAACAACCACATCATCAAAATTAAGGGACATAGGCAGCTGTGAGGAGGAGGGTTTATTCTCCAGGTCTTTAACCATTTTCCAGAACTTCTTGGGGTTAGACACACAGAGAGAGAACTGCTCCTTAAAGTAATTACTTTTGACCTTCTGGGAGCTCAGGCCTGAGTGCACTTATTTCTCATTTGCTTCCGGACTGAGGAGGGAAACATGAAAAGAGGTTGAGATCCGGTAGTTGGTGGGGAATTGTATATGGTAAGTTACCTTATTAACCCTTCAGAAGACCTTGAAGGGTCCCACAAACCGGGGGCTCAGGTTCCAGCAGGGTAGGCGGAGCAGGAGTTCTCTGGTGGAGAGCAAGACACGATCACCAGGATGGACAGTGCGCTGGAGCCTCGCGTGGGCGGCGTTCCACACCTCCTCTGCACGTCGGACCACTCGTTCACTGCAGTGGCCTCGGTCTGGCTCGGAATCCACGGAGCCAGGTCCAGCTGATATCCCAGGACACACTGGAAGGTAGTCAGCCCAGTGGAGGAGTGACGAAATTAGTTCGGGGCATATTCCGCCGAGGGAAGGAACTGGGCCCACTCCCCCTGCCAGTCCTGGTAGTGACTCCTTAGGAACCTCCCCAGCTCCTGGTTGGTCCACTCCACCTGCCCATTAGACTGAGGCTGGGACCCGGATGTGAGGCTGGCCGTGGCCCCCAGCTTCTCCATAAAGGCTTTCCAGACCCGGACGTGAATCGGGAACCACGGTCGGAAACGATGTCCTCCAGAAGGCCATAATGCCGGAAGACCTGCTGGAATAGTGCCTCAGCGACCTGGAGAGTGGTGGATAGACCAGAGAGAGAGATAAAACATCAGGGATTATGGAGAATCTGTCAACAACAACCATAATAGTTATAAAACCATCAAAAAGGGAGAGATCAGTTACAAAGTCTATGGACATATGTGACCAAGGCCGCTTAGGCATGGGAAGGGGAAGTAGGAGAGATTTGGATTGGATACATACGGTGCAGGAGTTGACATAGTGGGCCTTGATGACAGCTTTACACACTCTTGGCATTCTCTCAACCAGCTTCACCTGGATTTTTTTTCCAACAGTCTTGAAGGAGTTCCCACATATGCTGAGCCATTGTTGGGTGCTTTTCCTTCACTGCGGTTCAACTCATCCCAAACCATCTCAATTGGGTTGAGGTCGGGTGATTGTGGAGGCCAGGTCATCTGATGCAGCACTCCATCACTCTCCTTCTTGGTCAAATAGCCCTTACACAGCCTGGAGGTGTGTTGGGTCATTGTCCTGTTGAAAAACAAATGATAGTCCCACTAAACCCAAACCAAATGGGATGGCGTATCGCTGCTGAATGCTGTGGTAGCCATGCTGGTTAAGTGTGCCTTGAATTCTAAATAAATCACAGACAGTGTCACCAGCAAAGCACCCCCACTCCATCACACCTCCTCTTCCATGCTTCACGGTGGGAACCACACATATGGAGATCATACGTTCACCTACTCTGCGTCTCACAAAGACACGGCGGTTAGAACCAAAAATCTCAAATTTTGACTCATCAGACCAGGGGCGGACTGAAACAATAATTCAGGCCGGGAATTTGACTCCATCCCAGGCCACCCTGTTCACGCAAACCCCCAGACTGCTAATTTTGTAGGCTAACCCTATTTGTTGATGTAACGGGTACCAAACTAGTTATACATTTGGCCACTATTTTCATTGGGAAGAAAGTTATCCACATTCCAAAATACAAACATTTGGGACTGACCAACAAGTAGCCTATTGTCACGTCCTGACCAGTAGAGGGTGTAGTTGGGTCAGGACGTGGCAGAAGGGAGTGTGTGTTTTTTATTGTTTCATTGATTTTGGCCGTGTGACTTCCAATCAAGCACAGCTGTAGAGGGTTGTGGTTGATTGGGAGTCACACATAAGTTGCCTACGTTTCCTTTGTGTTTCGTGGGTAATTGTGCTTGTCAATGTGGTTGCACCTGACAGGACTGTGTTGGCTGTCAGTTTTTGTTGTTTTTGTAAATGCATAGTGTTCGTGACATTAAATATGACGAACCCTAACTCCGCCGCATTTTGGTCCACTTCTTCCATAGACAGCCGTTACACCTATCTAAATACTGAGTTTTCAAGGTATGCTATGGGTGCACCCTCAAACTCACTAGGAATACACCAATCATAGCACATACAAATGTACAAGGCTAGACACACAAAACAATTAGCCTACACTTTTTAAAAAGAGAATGAGATGTACAGAGTTAGCTCAAATGTTCAATTATTATCTTTATATTCCAGCATCCGACATTATCAAAAGTATCAAAAATCTTCACGCACACACATTCACTGAACTTGAACATAAGCTACAACAATGTAAGTATAAGACAAAAGTTGAAAAAGCACTCCGCTACAAAAAAAATGTACATTACAATGTTCCCTCACTGGTGTCCATAAAGCAAACAGCACAAAAATAAACACATCTATACACTGAGTCAATGAAATTGAACATTGGCTACATAACTGCAAGTATAATACGAAAGTCCAAAAAACATGTCTCTGTACAAAAGTAACTCACAGCAAATTTTCTTTCACCCTTGTCAGCCTGTTAAGGCAGA
Source organism: Salmo salar (assembly GCF_965601325.2). Taxonomy (NCBI): domain Eukaryota; kingdom Metazoa; phylum Chordata; class Actinopteri; order Salmoniformes; family Salmonidae; genus Salmo; species Salmo salar. The sequence goes on along the minus strand of NC_138319.1, from coordinate 29,814,619 downwards.
GTCATAGCATAGCTACTTCAGAGTAACCAGTAAGTAATCACCACTAGTAAACCAGTAGGCGGCGCAGTAACTCACTGCTCTCTGACATCTTGTCAATGATGTCATCTTTGTCAAGTCCCATAACAATCTCCTTCTCTGTTGCCATCAAAATGAACCCTTCAAGGTTCTCTTGAGTGAGGGAGGTTCTTAGGTGGTTCTTCACGAATTTCAGGGAGGAGAAGGTCCTCTCACAAGCCACCTGAGTGATGGATAGGGTGAGGAGTAACTTGTAGCCCAAACCAGTTATGTGATACGCATCCATGAGTAGATTGTACTGAGACAGGAGAAGATGGCAGCATATCGGGCAGTTTTTACATGTGGAACAACTTCTGCTCACCAACTCCACACTTTCATCAGGATCCTCAAAGCCTTCCCCAGATTCATCACTGGCGGCGGCAGCCCTGGTGTTGTACTCCTCCAATGCTGACTGTTTCAGTCTTTCCCACTGTTGTGCAAGGCTGATCAGTTCAGCCTGCAATGCCTCAACAGTGGCATGTTCATCAAATTCCAGTAAGCATTTGCTGAGCTCCTTCATGGCTGTCTTTGGAAGGCCCTTTTCTCTGATCTCAGGAAAATGCTACGGATTCATGCAGGAGACACTCAGCACTGCATTTGCTGCATTACGGCAGTGAATACTTTCAACAACAGTGTCCAGTACCACATTGTGGATCTTGATTTTGTAATCCATGTCTGCATTAGTAATGGGCTCGTCTTATGCCAACTCACCTTTGTTTTCTCTTCTTTTTTTGGTCTCTTCTCTGGGAGAGCAGTCTGAGCTTCGGCATCACAGTCCTGCTGCTCCTCCAGAATGCCATTGGCCCACTCAACAATGTCGTCTACTGCCCTCTTTGCACCCTCAAAGTAAACTTTCTCAGGTTATCCTTCATTCCCGTCACCAAGTGCTGTGCTGTTACGATACCCATGCCACTTGTTTGCAAGTATTTAGAGAGAGGGGACGTCTGCTCAAATATCCTGAGGAAAAACCTCAGCTGAAAGTATGGTTTCATACTTTAGGAGAGCATCCTTGTACCCTTGGGCCTTGTATCGGATGGTAGGTTTTATGGTCACATCCTTTTCAATTATTTCCATAGTGATGACCACATCCGTGTAAAGTGCACGGTCAGGCTTTGCAAAGCTTCCAAATACTTTCTTCAAGGCCTCGTCTTTGGTCCACCAGCGTGTTTCACCAATTACATCAAGCCGTCTGTGTCTCCTCTCCTCACTGGTTTCCTCCCATAGCTTCATGCGCTTGTAGGAATCTCAAACGAACACTGCAATGTCATTCAGTAGTGAAAAAAGGGATTGACTTGCCACAACAACCCCAGTGGTGTCAGTTAGCACAAGGTTGAGGACATGTGAGTAACACCATATGTGTACTTGGTTAGGAGACTCTCCTGTGAGCGATGCAGAGAAGCCCCTGTATTGTCCCTGAATATTAGCTGCTCCGTCTGTTGCATTACCAACACACTGTTTGATATCTATGTCCATCTTCTCAAGGGTCTGTTTCACCAGGTCCACAAAGTACTGTCCAGTCGATGACTCACAGTCAATGACCGCAATGAGTCTCTCGTGGACAACATCAGTGACATATCGCAGAACTACTGCACACTGGTCTTTGGATGTTAAATCCTGTGTTGTGTCCATTTGTATTGAGAACATCCCTGCCTTTCTCACTTCAACAGCAATTGTCTGCTGAATCAACATTCTGATTACTTCAATTACTTAATTTGCTGTTGTTTTGGACATCATAGTTACCAAGGACCCTCTTCCTTTACTTCCCACCTGCTTCTTGCTCTTCTCAATGCAATCACTAACATGCTCTTGTAGGCAGACATCATATTTGCATAGCAACAATATAAGCTCAAGAAACTTGCCATGATTGACGGCCATGTTTTCCAAGTTATATGCAGCTTCGTGTCTGTATTCCTCTGTAGCTGAGCCCACATTTACCAATAACTTTAACTACAAATCCCTCAAAGAGTCAAAGGAGGCATGGAGGCCTGGAAACAGATGTGTACTATATACATGCTGGAGCGCATGCAACACCCACCCTTAGCACGCGCTCCAGCAGGTATATCTCACTGGTCATCCCCAAAGCCAACACCTCTTTGGCCGCCTTTCCTTCCGGTTCTCAGCTGCCAATCACTGGAACGAATTGCAATAATCGCTGAAGTTGGAGACTTATATCTCCCTCACTAACTTCAAGCATCAGCTATCTGCGCAGCTTACCGATCGCTGCAGCTGTACACAGCCCATCTGTAAACAGCCCATCCAACTACCTACCTCATTCCCATATTGTTTTTATTAACTTTTTTGCTCTTTTGCACACCAGTATTTCTACTTGCACATCATCATCTGCACATCTATGACTCCAGTGTTAATTTGCTAAATTGTAATTACTTTGCTACTATGGCCTATTTATTGCCTTACCTCCTTACTCCATTTCCACACACTGTATATAGATTTTTCTATTGCGTTATTGACTGTACTTTTGTTTATCCCATGTGTGTTGTTATTTTTTGTCGCACTGCTTTGCTTTATCTTGGCCAGGTCGCAGTTGTAAATTAGCACTTGTTCTCAACTGGCCTACCTGATTAAATAAAGGTGAAATAAAAAATACAAAATATAAAACATCAATCACACGTTCCATGACCTGCCTCCTCTTTCTGACCTGGTCTCGTTGAACTGACGTTTGCTTATCACTCAGAATGGTACAGTGTCTGCTTTGCTGGCTCTGAGGAAAAAGGCTTCTGCACTTTCTCTATGGGTCTTGCTTCTCTCATGTTCCTGTACTCTCTGATGGGCATGTTTCCAGGCCTGCATGCCTCCTTTGACAAATACACTATCACTGGCTGAAGGTTTTACGAATGCAAGACGTACTAAGCAGAACAAGGAGTGAGTTACTTCATTGTATGTCAGCCATTTTCTGTTTGTGCCATCTTTGGATTGGAATACATTGGGAATGACTCTTTGAGGGGTTTGTTTTTGGTGGTACTGAAAAAATTGGTAAAAATCCTTGGACTGAGGACGGGCAAAATAATCAAATTGATTTTCAGTGCTTTCTCTGTCCCTTTCTATTTTCTACTGGACTCTGAACCTTTCTTTCTCTCTCTCTGCACATCTGGTTGCTCTGCAGAATGAGATTAACATTGTAAATAAACTTAAACTTGTATTACTTGTGCACTCATCGATTTTATGCCCCACCAATTACAGTCCTGATAATCTCATAAATAAAGCACATATTAATCTAAAATTCTAGCCTACATGTTTAGGTTTGTGCTCTTAATTAATTTTTGGATATAAATATAAACTTAATCGAACATAAAATGCATGTATTGTCTAACATGATGTCCTAGGAGTGTCATCTGATGAAGATTGTCAAAGGTTAGTGCTTAATTTTAGCTGTATATCTGGTTTTGTGATGGCTATCGTGCTTGGAAAATTGCTTTTATTTTGTTGCTGAGGCGCTATGCTAAAATAATCTAATGTTTTGCTTTCACCGTAAAGCCTTTTTGAAATCGGACAATGTGATTGGATTAACGAGTAGAGTATCTTTAAAATGCCGTATAATACTTGAATTTTAATTTTGAGATTATTTTGTTTTGAATATCGCGCCATGCTATCTCACTGGTTGTTGTCCAACCAATCCCGTTATCAGGATTGTATCCTCAAGAGGTTTTAAGTTGTACCAGGTTCCTGCTCTGAGTCTGACTCTGTACTGACCACCATCTCCAGTTCTGCAGGAGCACCTGAAGCTCTAGTGCTGCTGCTGCTTCCTTCTCCACCTTTACAAAGAAAAGACTCTGTTATCATACTCACTATCAGTAGTGTAACAGTAGGCTGCATTAATACAGCTCTGGAAAAAAATTAAGAGTGGTCTCTTCATTTGGAGTGGTCTCTTCATTTGGAGTGGTCTCTTCATTTTTCCCAGAGCTGTATATTATTGTAGTAACTTGTAATGCTGGTACTAATGGCGTTAATGATCTTTGTCATTGTCTGTGCTGTGTCACACAGGCTACTGTGTTCCGTTCATGGATGTATTATGGTTACGTTACTGTAGCCTGTTTCGCTGTACAGTGTATGTGCACTTTTCCCAGCTTATGTGGCATGAGTCACGACCGAATGCTGGCAAGTCCATAGTCTAGGTTTACTAGGTTTTACTAGTTGAAACATATTGCCTTCAAGGTCATATTATGATCGCTATGTTGCACTCATTGCTATGATATAATTCCTCCACGAAGACGTAAGACGTGCAAACTGTTTAGCCTACCGGCCGTTGTGTCACTATTATTAGCTAGGCTACTTAGCCAGCCATGCTGGGTGTTGTGTGTGTGTGTTTTAGCTAGTGTTTTTGACTGACTTGGTCCCTTACTGGTGAACATGTTGCTTATTTTGCAGCATTTAGCTGTGTCTGTGGCAAGGGCCTTTCTCTTTTTTTATCCTCTCTGCTCCACCTTTCCTTTTCTGACCGTCCATTTTGCCGTGCGTGTAAAATAGAGAAGCAGGTAGACGGTTGCTATGTGTGTCGCGGAGAGACCTGATGCACGCAGCCTCGCACGGGGACACTGCAGCGAGAGAGTGAGAATCTGATGCATGGATTCTCCTTCAACTCATTCCTGCTTGCTATATTATCGCTGGTCAAGTTGACTATTCACGGCAGGCCAAAACGACCCTTAGGCCACCGGGAAATGTCCCGGTGCTCCCGACGGCCAGTCCGCCAGTGCATCAGACCAAAGGACAGATTTCCACCGGTCTAATGTCCATTGATTGTGTTTCTTGGCCCAAGCAAGTCTCTTATTAATATTGTTGTCCTTTAGTAGTGTCCTTTAGTAGTGGTTTCTTTGCAGCAAATCGACCATGTAGGCCTGATTCATGCAGTCTGTTACTTGAACTCTGTGAAGCATTTATTTGGGCTGCAATTTCTGAGGCTGGTAACTCTAATGAACTTATCCTCTGCAGTAGAGGTAACTATGGATCTTCCTTTCCTGTGATGGTCCTCATGAGAGTCAGTTTCATCATTGCGCTTGATGGTTTTTGCGACTGCACTTGAAGAAGCGTTCAAAGTTCTTGAAATGTTGCGGAGTGACTGACCATGTAATGATTGACTGTCGATTTTCTTTGCTTATTTGAGCTGTTCTTGCCATAATATGGACTTGGTACTTTACCAAATAGGGCGATCTTCTGTATACCAACCCTACCTTGTCACAACACAACTGATTGGCTCTAACGCATTGAGGCACACCTATTAATTGAAATGCATTCCTGGTGACAACCTCATGAAGCTGGTTGAGAGAATGCCAAGAGTGTGCAAAGCTGTCATCAAGGCAAAGGGTGGCTATTTGAAGAATCTCAAATATAAAATATATTTAGATTTGTTTAACACTTTTTTGGTTACTACATGATTCCATATGTGTTATTTCATAGTTTTGATGTCTTCACTATCATTTTACAATGTAGAAAATAGTAAAAATAAAGAAAAACCCTTGAATGAGTAGGCGTGTCCAAACTTTTGACTGGTACTATAGATGCACTCTGAAGGGCAGGTTCCCTCTCCAGAGCCTGGCGGATGTCCACATGTACGTCCCAACACACGGTACCAACGATTTGGGAGGACAGATTGATAGGCTGGAGGGCACTCACAGGACCCTCCACCAACGTGGATCCACAGGATGTGGGAAAGCAGGTCCTCCGGCATCCTGGTCCCCAGGCGGTGATTCTCATCCTCAACCAGGAGATGGTGGGGTTATGAAGTTGGAGCCAGTGTACGGGTGCGGTGGTGATGAGGAAGGGAAGGCTTTCCTGGTGCATGGGTCCCACGGTGAGGGTGAGTGGTGCTGTGATGTATGTAATTGTGCCAGATCCCAATGGTCACGTATCCAGGGCAGGAGAGGAGAGCGGGTATGAAGTTAAGTTCAGGGAGGATGCGAGGGCCTGGTCGATGAAGTTCTCAGCGGCACCGGAGTCCACTAGAGCTGTAGAGACAACACTTGAGGGACCGCCAGCCAGTGAAATAGGAACCAGAAAGGGTTTGTTGGAAAACGATGATAATGGAATACTCACGCCTACCCTGGGAGACGGAAGGTCACAGGGCCGCTCCTCTGCTCTAGTGCACCCCGGGTTGGGACTCACCGGACACCGCTGAAGCTGGTGCCCCTCCTGGCCACAATAGGGACAGATCCCCAGTTGTCTCCTTCGATGCCGCTCTGCCGCGGAGAGGTGTGTGGCCCCTACCTCCATGGGTTCAGGCTCTGCCTCAGGACAGCCAAAGGAGGGAGGTGAGGGGCGAGGTGGGGACCGGTGCTCCCGAAGAAGACTTTCCAGACAGATGGCCATCGCAATGAGAGAGTTAAAGGAAATATTGTCATCCCGACATGCCAACTCCGTCTGGACCTCCTCACACAGTCCACTGCGGAATAGAATGTGGAGTGCCGGGTCATTCCTTCCACTGGAGGCTGCCACAGCCCGAAAGGTAGTTTAATAATGAGAATAAGCAGATTGCTAAACAACCATTTTGAGGTCTTGCCATATATTTTCAAGCAGATTTAAGTCAAAACTGTAACTCGGCCACTCAGGAACATTCCCTGTCTTCTTGGTAAGCAACTCCAGTGTAGATTTGGCCTTGTGTTTTAGGTTATTGTCCTGATGAAAGGTGAATTCATCTCCGAGTGTCTGGGAGACAGCAGACTGAACCAGGTTTTCCTCTAGGATTTTGCCTGTGCTTAGTTACATTCCGTTTCTTTTATCCTGAAAAACTCCTCAGTTCTTCACGATTCCAAGCATACACGTAACATGATGCAGCCACCACTATGCTTGAAAATATGGAGAGTGGTACTCAATAATATGTTGTATTGGATTTGACCCAAACATAACACTTTGTATTCAGGACAAAACGTGAATTGCTTTGCCAATTTGTTTGCAGTATTACTTTAGTGCCTTGTTGCAAACAGGATACATGTTTTGGAATATTTTTATTCTGTGCAGGCTTCCTTAATTTCATTCTGTCAATTAGATTAGTATTGTGGAGTAACTACAATGTTGTTGATCCATCCTCAGTTTTCTCCTATCACAGCCATTAAACTCTAACTGTTTTAAAGCCTGTTAGCGCCAGGCATTTAATTAGAAAGCAGGCACAGCCTGTCATGCTAGCTACCTAGCTAACGAACTTGCTAGCTAGTTTGCTAACTTATCTAGCCAGCTAAGTGAGGAAACGTGACTACGACATGGCTGGTTGCAATGTGCATGGCAAGTTTGATTTCTTTTCGATTATTATTATCTACATGTTAAAACAAGCTGGCAAACTAGTCCCGGTAAAAACAACATCAGCTAGCTAGCTACACCCACTCACGTTGCGATCTCGGGCTGAATCATAGTCTTCAATGCTAATATTCTCCTTCAATGTGCCAATCAAGTAAGCTTAGAGCGCCCTCTTTGGGGCAAACACTGAACAATTAAAAGACTGGCTTTCAGGATCTTATAGCTCACTGGTTGGAAAGATGAAATGGGAAGCAGAAGAGGGGGAGAAAGACAATAAGAGGAGCTTCGGGGTGAAACTAGAGATAAAAAAATATTCAAGATGTGTCGTGTTAGTCATCAGAAGGATTTGAAAGTGTGTGTGTATATGCTATAAGCAGTATAATGGAATAATGCTTTTTATTTATTTATTATTATCTCTGTTTATGTGTGTCATTCCTGTAAGGCAGTCAAGTCTAAGAGTGTTGAATGGCATATCATCTCCCCATACATAGAGAGAGAGAGAAAGCCATCACCTACAGAGAGATGAACATGGAGAAGAGTCCCTTGATTAATCTTACATCTAGACGTTCCGCTAGCGGAACACCTGCTCCAATATTCAACGATAGGCGTGGCGCGAATGACAAATTCCTCAAAAATCCCAAAACTTCAATTTTTCAAACATATGACTATTTTACACCATTTTAAAGACAAGACTCTCCTTTATCTAACCACACTGTCCGATTTCAAAAAGGCTTTACAGCGAAAGCAAAACATTAGATTATGTCAGCAGAGTACCCAGCCAGAAATAATCAGACACCCATTTTTCAAGCTAGCATATAATGTCACAAAAAACAAAACCACAGCTAAATGCAGCACTAACCTTTGATGATCTTCATCAGATGACACGCCTAGGACATTATGTTATACAATACATGCATGTTCTGTTCAATCAAGTTCATATTTATATCAAAAACCAGCTTTTTACATTAGCATGTGACGTTCAGAACTAGCATTCCCACCGAACACTTCCGGTGAATTTACTAAATTACTCACGATAAACGTTCACAAAAAACATAACAATTATTTTAAGAATTATAGATACAGAACTCCTTTATGCAATCGAGGTGTCCGATTTTAAAATAGCTTTTCGGTGAAAGCACATTTTGCAATATTCTGAGAAGATAGCTCGCCATCACAGGCTAGCTATTTTGACACCCACCAAGTTTGACCCTCACCAAACTCAGATTTACTATAGAAAAATTGGATTACCTTTGCTGTTCTTCGTCAGAATGCACTCCCGGGACTTCTACTTCAATAACAAATGTTGGTTTGGTTCCAAATAATCCATAGTTATATCCAAATAGCGGCGTTTTGTTGTGCGTTCAAGACACTATCCGAAGGGTGACGAAGGGTTACGCGTCCGACGCGTTTCGTGACAAAAAAATTCTAAATATTCCATTACCGTACTTCGAAGCATGTCAACCGCTGTTTAAAATCAATTTTTATGCCATTTTTCTCGTAAAAAAACGATAATATTCCGACCGGGAGTCGTTGTTTTCGTTCAAAGACGAAAGAATAAAAACATGGTGTCGCCTCGTGCACGCGCCTCAGTCTCATGGTTCTCAGATCGACCACTATCTAAATGCGCTACTGTTTTTCTGCCTGGGCCTGCAAAGACATCATTCAGCGGTTTGCCGCCTTCTGAGTGCCTATGGGAGCCGTAGGAAGTGTCACGTTACAGCAGTTTTCAATAAAGAGAGTGTAGAGAGTGTAGAAGGCCAAGAAATGGTCAGAGAGCGCACTTCCTGTAAGGAATCTTCTCAGGTTTTGGCCTGCCAAATGAGTTATGTTATACTCACAGACACCATTCAAACAGTTTTAGAAACTTTGGAGTGTTTTCTATCCAAAGCTAATAGTTATATGCATATTCTAGTTTCTGGGCAGGAGTAATAATCAGATTAAATCGGGTACGTTTTTTATCCGGCCGTGAAAATACTGCCCCCTATCCATAACAGGCTAAGCAAGCTGGTCCTGGGGCTCTGTTCACAAACAGACCCCACAGAGCCCCAGGACAGCAACACAATTAGACCCAAACAAATCATGAGAAAACAAAAAAATAAGTACTTGACAGAATTTACAAAAAAAAAATGAGCAAACTAGAATACTGTTTGGCCCTAAAACGAGAGTACACAGTGGCAGAATACCTGACCACTGTGACTGACCCAAACTTAAGGAAAGCTTTGATTATGTACAGACTCAGTGAGCATAGCCTTGCTATTGAGAAAGGCCGCCGTAGGCAGACCTGTCTCTCAAGAGAAGACAGACTATATGCACACTGCCCACAAAATGAGGTGGAAACTGAGCTGCATTTCCTAACCTCCTGCCAAATGTATGACCATATTAGAGACACACATTTCCCTCTGATTACAAAGATCCACAAAGAATTCGATAACAAACCCAATTTTGATAAACTCCCATATCTACTGGGTGAAACACCACTGTGTGCCATCACAGCAGCAAGATGTGTGACCTGTTGCCACAAGAAAAGGACAACAAGTGAAGAACAAACACCATTGTAAATACAACCCATATTTATGTTTATTTATTTTCCCTTTTGTACTTAAACCATTTGCACATCGTTACAACACTGTATATATACATAATATGACATTTGTAATGTCTTTATTCTTTTGGAACTTCTGTGAATGTAATGTTTACTGTTCATTTTTATTGTTTATTTCACATTTGTATTTTATCTACTTCACTTGCTTTGGCAATGTTAACATATGTTTCCCATGCCAATAACGCCCCTTGAATTGAATTGAATTGAATTGAGAGAGAGAGAGAGAGCGGTGACATAATATCTCTCCCCACTGAGAACTCTGTGACACAGATAGAGACAGACTATCCATATTTAGAAACACATGTTCAGATGTAGGATCTTAATTTGATCACCCTGTTGCAGGAGAACTTTCCTGCAATGCAGGAAATGTTAACCTTGTAGTGCATTTGAGGTTTAAAAAAGGCTTCTGTATGTAATTTTCTCTTATGAAAATGTATCAACCCCTACAAAAATGTCCATTAATTATAATCCACAGAATAATTCACATTTCCTGTTGCTGCAGGATTTTTTTCCTGCTGTAGCAAACTGGCTCAAATTAAGATCCTACGTATGTATATACTGTGAGTTGATTTAGATAAAAGCTCTTTCAAAAGGACAATATTTTAATCGAATGAGGAAATGTCTGCTCACTGTTTTGTTCCTCCCACAGGTGATTTTTTACGTGTCCAAACCTTTTATTGAAGGTATTTTTCCTTCATAGTATCTGGTTATCTTTTGTTGACCTCATAGTGTTTTGTAGACCACTGATGCATTTTTTCAGATTTTACTTAAAATAGATATATGGTTAATTATATTTTGATGCAGACTGTGCTTAAAACATTTGCTTAAAGTGAATTATTTTGATAATGGATGGTGAGTCTGTAGTCTGTGGTCGGTAGTCTGTCATCTGTAGTCTGTAATCTGTAGTCTGTAATCTGTAATCTATAATCTGTAGTCTGTAGTCTGTAATCTGTAATCTCTATAAGTGTCCTCTTATACTGATTGTGTGTGTGTGTGTGGGGGGGGGGGCTCAGTTGGTAGAGCATGGTGCTTCCAACGCCAGAGTTGTGGGTTCGAGTATGAGAAGGTATGCACTCACTACTGTAAATCACTCTGGATAACAGCGTGTGCTAAATAACGTAAATGTGGGTGAGGTCATTGCCTTTCAACTGTCTCGTAGCTTTGGCTAGTACACAATGTATTGCTGATCTGCAGTACTCCAGACTCCAGGTTTTCACGTGTAGGAGGAAATCCAGTCCCCGGTCTTTCCCAAGGCTCTGTGTGTGAGCGGGGTTGGGATTGCATTGCACTGCACAGGGAGAGAATGACAGAGACACTGCAGAGAGAGAGAGAGAGAGAGAGAGAGAGAGAGAGAGAGAGAGAGAGAGAGAGAGAGAGAGAGAGCGAGGAACAGGGCTAGCAGAACCACTCGACTGCAGCAGTGATATTGGTAAGAGAGAAATAGAGAAAGAAAACTGATCTACAAAGACATACTAACCAGAAGGCTAGTCAAACGGTAATATTACCTTCCTCTACAAGAGAAATAACATTGAAGAGCATCAATGATGCTTTAATTTCATTGAATTAATGTATTCTTAAACCCTAATTGATTGTGTGCCTGGGTTTGTATCCTCTGTTCAGCTCTGTAGTGGTGAGTGTTTTGTGTGCCTGGGTTTGTATCCTCTGTTCAGCTCTGTAGTGGTGAGTGTTTTGTGTGCCTGGGTTTGTATCCTCTGTTCAGCTCTGTAGTGGTGAGTGTTTTGTGTGCCTGGGTTTGTATCCTCTGTTCAGCTCTGTAGTGGTGAGTGAGTGCGTGTTCCCAGGGGTGTGTGTGTGTGCGTGTTTGCGTGTTTGCGTGTGTGTGTGTGTGTGTGTGTGTGTGTGTGTGTGTGTGTGTGTGTGTGTGTGTGTGTGTGTGTGTGTGTGTGTGTGTGTGTGTGTGTGTGTGTGTGTGTGTGTGTGTGTGTGTGTGTGTGTGTGTGTGTGTGTGTGTGTGTGTGTGTAGGCAGGTAGACTGCAGTAGGAGGGCATTGCAAGGACAGGTGCAGTTACCACCTCCTAGACAGTACATTCATCCATCTCTCTCTTTCGCTCTCTTTCTCTCTCTGTTCCTGATCAGTGTATTTTAGTAGCATCTCTCTCTCTCTCTGTTCCTGATCAGTGTATTTTAGTAGCATCTCTCTTTCCCTCTCTGTTCCTGATCAGTTTATTTTAGTAGCATCTCTCTGCTCTCTCTGTTCCTGATCAGTGTATTTTAGTAGTATCTCTCTCTGTTCCTGATCAGTGAATTTTAGTAGCATCTCTCTCTCTCTGTTCCTGATAAGTGTATTTTAGTAGCATCTCACTCTGTTCCTGATCAGTGTATTTTAGTAGCATCTCTCTCTGGTCCTGATCAGTGTATTTTAGTAGCATCTCTCTCTGTTCCTGATCAGTGTATTTTAGTAGCATCTCTCTCTGTTCCTGATCAGTGTATTTTAGTAGCATCTCTCTCTCTGTGTTCCTGATCAGTATATTTTAGTAGCATCTCTCTCTCTGTTCCTGATCAGTGTATTTTAGTAGCATCTCACTCTGTTCCTGATCAGTGTATTTTAGTAGCATCTCTCTCTGTTCCTGATCAGTGTATTTTAGTAGCATCTCTCTCTCTATCTCTTCCTGATCAGTGTATTTCAGTAGCATCTCTCTCTCTGTTCCTGATCAGTGTATTTTAGTAGCATCTCTCTCTGTTCCTGATCAGTGTATTTTAGTAGCATCTCTCTGCTCTCTCTGTTCCTGATCAGTTTATTTTAGTAGCATCTCTCTCTCTGTTCCTGATCAGTGTATTTTAGTAGCATCTCTCTGCTCTCTCTGTTCCTGATCAGTGTATTTTAGTAGCATCGCTCTGCTCTCTCTGTTCCTGATCAGTGTATTTTAGTAGCATCTCTCTCTCTGTTCCTGATCAGTGTATTTTAGTAGCATCTCTCTATGTTCCTGATCAGTGTATTTTAGTAGCATCTCTCTCTCTATCTGTTCCTGATCAGTGTATTTTAGTAGCATCTCTCTCTCTCTGTTCCTGATCAGTGTATTTTAGTAGCATCTCTCTGCTCTATCTGTTCCTGATCAGTGTATTTTAGTAGCATCTCTCTCTCTCTGTTCCTGATCAGTATATTTTAGTAGCATCTCTCTGCTCTCTCTGTTCCTGATCAGTGTATTTTAGTAGCATCTCTCTCTGTTCCTGATCAGTGTATTTTAGTAGCATCTCTCTGCTCTCTCTGTTCCTGATCAGTGTATTTTAGTAGTATCTCTCTCTGTTCCTGATCAGTGAATTTTAGTAGCATCTCTCTCTCTCTGTTCCTGATCAGTGTATTTTAGTAGCATCTCTCTCTCTGTGTTCCTGATCAGTATATTTTAGTAGCATCTCTCTGCTCTCTCTGTTCCTGATCAGTGTATTTTAGTAGCATCTCTCTCTCTGTGTTCATGATCAGTGTATTTTAGTAGCATCTCTCTGCTCTCTCTGTTCCTGATCAGTGTATTTTAGTAGCATCTCTCTCTGTTCCTGATCAGTGTATTTTAGTAGCATCTCTCTGCTCTCTCTGTTCCTGATCAGTGTATTTTAGTAGCATCTCTCTCTCTGTTCCTGATCAGTGTATTTTAGTAGCATCTCTCTCTCTCTGTTCCTGATCAGTGTATTTTAGTAGCATCTCTCTCTCTGTTCCTGATAAGTGTATTTTAGTAGCATCTCTATCTGTTCCTGATCAGTGTATTTTAGTAGCATCTCTCTCTCTCTGTTCCTGATCAGTTTATTTTAGTAGCATCTCTCTCTGTTCCTGATCAGTGTATTTTAGTAGCATCTCTCTCTCTATCTCTTCCTGATCAGTGTATTTCAGTAGCATCTCTCTCTCTGTTCCTGATCAGTGTATTTTAGTAGCATCTCTCTGCTCTCTCTGTTCCTGATCAGTGTATTTTAGTAGCATCGCTCTGCTCTCTCTGTTCCTGATCAGTGTATTTTAGTAGCATCTCTCTCTCTGTTCCTGATCAGTGTATTTTAGTAGCATCTCTCTATGTTCCTGATCAGTGTATTTTAGTAGCACCTCTCTCTCTATCTGTTCCTGATCAGTGTATTTTAGTAGCATCTCTCTCTCTGTTCCTGATCAGTGTATTTTAGTAGCATCTCTCTGCTCTCTCTGTTCCTGATCAGTGTATTTTAGTAGCATCTCTCTCTCTGTTCCTGATCAGTGTATTTTAGTAGCATCTCTCTCTCTCTGTTCCTGATCAGTGTATTTTAGTAGCATCTCTCTCTCTCTCTCTGTTCCTGATCAGTGTATTTTAGTAGCATCTCTCTCTCTGTTCCTGATCAGTGTATTTTAGTAGCATCTCTCTGCTCTCTCTGTTCCTGATCAGTGTATTTTAGTAGCATCTCTCTCTCTGTTCCTGATCAGTGTATTTTAGTAGCATCTCTCTCTCTCTGTTCCTGATCAGTATATTTTAGTAGCATCTCTCTGCTCTCTCTGTTCCTGATCAGTGTATTTTAGTAGCATCTCTCCCTGTTCCTGATCAGTGTATTTTAGTAGCATCGCTCTGCTCTCTCTGTTCCTGATCAGTGTATTTTAGTAGCATCTCTCTCTCTGTTCCTGATCAGTGTATTTTAGTAGCATCTCTCTTCTCTCTCTGTTCCTGATCAGTGTATTTTAGTAGCATCTCTCTCTGTTCCTGATCAGTGTATTTTAGTAGCATCTCTCTCTCTGTTCCTGATCAGTTTATTTTAGTAGCATCTCTCTGCTCTCTCTGTTCCTGATCAGTGTATTTTAGTAGCATCTCTCTCTGTTCCTGATCAGTGTATTTTAGTAGCATCTCTCTCTCCATCTCTTCCTGATCAGTGTATTTCAGTAGCATCTCTCTCTCTGTTCCTGATCAGTGTATTTTAGTAGCATCTCTCTGCTCTCTCTGTTCCTGATCAGTGTATTTTAGTAGCATCTCTCTCTCTATCTGTTCCTGATCAGTGTATTTTAGTAGCATCTCTCTCTCTCTCTGTTCCTGATCAGTGTATTTTAGTAGCATCTCTCTTTCCCTCTCTGTTCCTGATCAGTGTATTTTAGTAGCATCTCTCTGCTCTCTCTGTTCCTGATCAGTGTATTTTAGTAGCATCTCTCTGCTCTCTCTGTTCCTGATCAGTGTATTTTAGTAGCATCTCTCTCTGTTCCTGATCAGTGAATTTTAGTAGCATCTCTCTCTCTCTGTTCCTGATAAGTGTATTTTAGTACCATCTCACTCTGTTCCTGATCAGTGTATTTTAGTAGCATCTCTCTCTGTTCCTGATCAGTGTATTTTAGTAGCATCTCTCTCTGTTCCTGATCAGTGTATCTTAGTAGCATCTCTCTCTGTTCCTGATCAGTGTATTTTAGTAGCATCGCTCTGCTCTCTCTGTTCCTGATCAGTGTATTTTAGTAGCATCTCTCTCTCTGTTCCTGATCAGTGTATTTTAGTAGCATCTCTCTCTCTCTGTTCCTGATCAGTGTATTTTAGTAGCATCTCTCTCTCTGTTCCTGATCAGTATATTTTAGTAGCATCTCTCTGCTCTCTCTGTTCCTGATCAGTGTATTTTAGTAGCATCTCTCTCTCTGTTCCTGATCAGTGTATTTTAGTAGCATCTCTCTGCTCTCTCTGTTCCTGATCAGTGTATTTTAGTAGCATCTCTTTCTCTGTTCCTGATCAGTGTATTTTAGTAGCATCGCTCTGCTCTCTCTGTTCCTGATCAGTGTATTTTAGTAGCATCTCTCTCTCTGTTCCTGATCAGTGTATTTTAGTAGCATCTCTCTCTCTCTGTTCCTGATCAGTGTATTTTAGTAGCATCTCTCTCTCTCTGTTCCTGATCAGTGTATTTTAGTAGCATCTCTCTGCTCTCTCTGTTCCTGATCAGTGTATTTTAGTAGCATCTCTCTCTGTTCCTGATCAGTGTATTTTAGTAGCATCTCTCTCTCTATCTCTTCCTGATCAGTGTATTTCAGTAGCATCTCTCTCTCTGTTCCTGATCAGTGTATTTTAGTAGCATCTCTCTGCTCTCTCTGTTCCTGATCAGTGTATTTTAGTAGCATCTCTCTGCTCTCTCTGTTCCTGATCAGTGTATTTTAGTAGCATCTCTCTCTCTGTTCCTGATCAGTGTATTTTAGTAGCATCTCTCTCTCTGTTCCTGATCAGTGTATTTTAGTAGCATCTCTCTCTCTATCTGTTCCTGATCAGTGTATTTTAGTAGCATCTCTCTCTCTCTGTTCCTGATCAGTGTATTTTAGTAGCATCTCTCTGCTCTATCTGTTCCTGATCAGTGTATTTTAGTAGCATCGCTCTGCTCTCTCTGTTCCTGATCAGTGTATTTTAGTAGCATCTCTCTGCTCTCTCTGTTCCTGATCAGTGTATTTTAGTAGCATCGCTCTGCTCTCTCTGTTCCTGATCAGTGTATTTTAGTAGCATCTCTCTCTCTGTTCCTGATCAGTGTATTTTAGTAGCATCTCTCTCTGTTCCTGATCAGTGTATTTTAGTAGCATCTCTCTCTCTATCTGTTCCTGATCAGTGTATTTTAGTAGCATCTCTCTGCTCTCTCTGTTCCTGATCAGTGTATTTTAGTAGCATCTCTCTCTCTATCTGTTCCTGATCAGTGTATTTTAGTAGCATCTCTCTGCTCTCTCTGTTCCTGATCAGTGTATTTTAGTAGCATCTCTCTCTGTTCCTGATCAGTGTATTTTAGTAGCATCTCTCTCTCTCTGTTCCTGATCAGTGTATTTTAGTAGCATCTCACTCTGTTCCTGATCAGTGTATTTTAGTAGCATCTCTCTCTGTTCCTGATCAGTGTATTTTAGTAGCATCTCTCTCTCTCTGTTCCTGATCAGTGTATTTTAGTAGCATCTCTCTGCTCTCTCTGTTCCTGATCAGTGTATTTTAGTAGCATCTCTCCCTGTTCCTGATCAGTGTATTTTAGTAGCATCGCTCTGCTCTCTCTGTTCCTGATCAGTGTATTTTAGTAGCATCTCTCTCTCTGTTCCTGATCAGTGTATTTTAGTAGCATCTCTCTCTCTCTCTGTTCCTGATCAGTGTATTTTAGTAGCATCTCTCTCTCTCTGTTCCTGATCAGTGTATTTTAGTAGCATCTCTCTGCTCTCTCTGTTCCTGATCAGTGTATTTTAGTAGCATCTCTCTCTGTTCCTGATCAGTGTATTTTAGTAGCATCTCTCTCTGTTCCTGATCAGTGTATTTTAGTAGCATCTCTCTCTCTATCTCTTCCTGATCAGTGTATTTCAGTAGCATCTCTCTCTCTGTTCCTGATCAGTGTATTTTAGTAGCATCTCTCTGCTCTCTCTGTTCCTGATCAGTGTATTTTAGTAGCATCTCTCTCTCTGTTCCTGATCAGTGTATTTTAGTAGCATCTCTCTGCTCTTCTGTTCCTGATCAGTGTATTTTAGTAGCATCTCTCTGCTCTCTCTGTTCCTGATCAGTGTATTTTAGTAGCATCTCTCTCTGTTCCTGATCAGTGTATTTTAGTAGCATCTCTCTCTCTCTGTTCCTGATCAGTATATTTTAGTAGCATCTCTCTGCTCTCTCTGTTCCTGATCAGTGTATTTTAGTAGCATCTCTCCCTGTTCCTGATCAGTGTATTTTAGTAGCATCTCTCTGCTCTCTCTGTTCCTGATCAGTGTATTTTAGTAGCATCTCTTTCTCTGTTCCTGATCAGTGTATTTTAGTAGCATCGCTCTGCTCTCTCTGTTCCTGATCAGTGTATTTTAGTAGCATCTCTCTCTCTGTTCCTGATCAGTGTATTTTAGTAGCATCTCTCTCTCTCTGTTCCTGATCAGTGTATTTTAGTAGCATCTCTCTGCTCTCTCTGTTCCTGATCAGTGTATTTTAGTAGCATCTCTCTCTCTGTTCCTGATCAGTGTATTTTAGTAGCATCTCTCTCTCTCTCTGTTCCTGATCAGTGTATTTTAGTAGCATCTCTCTCTGTTCCTGATCAGTGTATTTTAGTAGCATCTCTCTCTCTCTGTTCCTGATCAGTGTATTTTAGTAGCATCTCACTCTGTTCCTGATCAGTGTATTTTAGTAGCATCTCTCTCTCTGTTCCTGATCAGTGTATTTTAGTAGCATCTCTCTCTCTCTGTTCCTGATCAGTGTATTTTAGTAGCATCTCTCTGCTCTCTCTGTTCCTGATCAGTGTATTTTAGTAGCATCTCTCCCTGTTCCTGATCAGTGTATTTTAGTAGCATCTCTCTGCTCTCTCTGTTCCTGATCAGTGTATTTTAGTAGCATCTCTTTCTCTGTTCCTGATCAGTGTATTTTAGTAGCATCGCTCTGCTCTCTCTGTTCCTGATCAGTGTATTTTAGTAGCATCTCTCTCTCTGTTCCTGATCAGTGTATTTTAGTAGCATCTCTCTCTCTCTGTTCCTGATCAGTG
Source organism: Salmo salar (assembly GCF_965601325.2). Lineage (NCBI taxonomy): Eukaryota > Metazoa > Chordata > Actinopteri > Salmoniformes > Salmonidae > Salmo > Salmo salar. The sequence goes on along the minus strand of NC_138319.1, from coordinate 29,796,332 downwards.
TATTTTAGTAGCATCTCTCTGCTCTCTCTGTTCCTGATCAGTGTATTTTAGTAGCATCTCTCTCTCTGTTCCTGATCAGTGTATTTTAGTAGCATCTCTCTGCTCTCTCTGTTCCTGATCAGTGTATTTTAGTAGCATCTCTCTCTCTCTGTTCCTGATCAGTGTATTTTAGTAGCATCTCTCTGCTCTATCTGTTCCTGATCAGTGTATTTTAGTAGCATCTCTCTCTCTGTTCCTGATCAGTGTATTTTAGTAGCATCTCTCTCTCTCTGTTCCTGATCAGTGTATTTTAGTAGCATCTCTCTCTCTCTGTTCCTGATCAGTGTATTTTAGTAGCATCTCTCTCTGTTCCTGATCAGTGTATTTTAGTAGCATCTCTCTCTCTATCTGTTCCTGATCAGTGTATTTTAGTAGCATCTCTCTCTCTGTTCCTGATCAGTGTATTTTAGTAGCATCTCTCTCTCTGTTCCTGATCAGTGTATTTTAGTAGCATCTCTCTCTCTATCTGTTCCTGATCAGTGTATTTTAGTAGCATCTCTCTCTGTTCCTGATCAGTGTATTTTAGTAGCATCTCTCTCTGTTCCTGATCAGTGTATTTTAGTAGCATCTCTCTCTGTTCCTGATCAGTGTATTTTAGTAGCATCTCTCTCTGTTCCTGATCAGTGTATTTTAGTAGCATCTCTCTGCTCTCTCTGTTCCTGATCAGTGTATTTTAGTAGCATCTCTCTCTCTATCTGTTCCTGATCAGTGTATTTTAGTAGCATCTCTCTCTCTCTGTTCCTGATCAGTGTATTTTAGTAGCATCTCTCTCTCTGTTCCTCATCAGTGTATTTTAGTAGCATCTCTCTCTGTTCCTGATCAGTGTATTTTAGTAGCATCTCTCTCTGTTCCTGATCAGTGTATTTTAGTAGCATCTCTCTCTCTATCTGTTCCTGATCAGTGTATTTTAGTAGCATCTCTCTCTCTCTGTTCCTCATCAGTGTATTTTAGTAGCATCTCTCTCTGTTCCTGATCAGTGTATTTTAGTAGCATCTCTCTCTCTGTTCCTGATCAGTGTATTTTAGTAGCATCTCTCTCTGTTCCTGATCAGTGTATTTTAGTAGCATCTCTCTCTCTCTGTTCCTGATCAGTGTATTTTAGTAGCATCTCTCTCTGTTCCTGATCAGTGTATTTTAGTAGCATCTCTCTCTCTCTGTTCCTGATCAGTGTATTTTAGTAGCATCTCTCTGCTCTCTCTGTTCCTGATCAGTGTATTTTAGTAGCATCTCTCCCTGTTCCTGATCAGTGTATTTTAGTAGCATCTCTCTGCTCTCTCTGTTCCTGATCAGTGTATTTTAGTAGCATCTCTTTCTCTGTTCCTGATCAGTGTATTTTAGTAGCATCGCTCTGCTCTCTCTGTTCCTGATCAGTGTATTTTAGTAGCATCTCTCTCTCTGTTCCTGATCAGTGTATTTTAGTAGCATCTCTCTCTCTCTGTTCCTGATCAGTTTATTTTAGTAGCATCTCTCTGCTCTCTCTGTTCCTGATCAGTGTATTTTAGTAGCATCTCTCTCTCTGTTCCTGATCAGTGTATTTTAGTAGCATCTCTCTGTCTCTCTGTTCCTGATCAGTGTATTTTAGTAGCATCTCTCTCTCTCTGTTCCTGATCAGTGTATTTTAGTAGCATCTCTCTGCTCTCTCTGTTCCTGATCAGTGTATTTTAGTAGCATCTCTCTGCTCTATCTGTTCCTGATCAGTGTATTTTAGTAGCATCTCTCGCTCTCTCTGTTCCTGATCAGTGTATTTTAGTAGCATCTCTCTCTGTTCCTGATCAGTGTATTTTAGTAGCATCTCTCTCTCTGTTCCTGATCAGTGTATTTTAGTAGCATCTCTCTCTCTCTGTTCCTGATCAGTATATTTTAGTAGCATCTCTCTGCTCTCTCTGTTCCTGATCAGTGTATTTTAGTAGCATCTCTCTCTGTTCCTGATCAGTGTATTTTAGTAGCATCTCTCTGCTCTCTCTGTTCCTGATCAGTGTATTTTAGTAGCATCTCTTCTCTGTTCCTGATCAGTGTATTTTAGTAGCATCGCTCTGCTCTCTCTGTTCCTGATCAGTGTATTTTAGTAGCATCTCTCTCTCTCTGTTCCTGATCAGTGTATTTTAGTAGCATCCTCTGCTCTCTCTGTTCCTGATCAGTGTATTTTAGTAGCATCTCTCTCTCTGTTCCTGATCAGTGTATTTTAGTAGCATCTCTCTCTCTCTCTGTTCCTGATCAGTGTATTTTAGTAGCATCTCTCTCTCTCTGTTCCTGATCAGTGTATTTTAGTAGCATCTCTCTCTGTTCCTGATCAGTGTATTTTAGTAGCATCTCTCTCTGTTCCTGATCAGTGTATTTTAGTAGCATCTCTCTCTGTTCCTGATCAGTGTATTTTAGTAGCATCTCTCTCTCTTCTGTTCCTGATCAGTGTATTTTAGTAGCATCTCTCTCTCTGTTCCTGATCAGTGTATTTTAGTAGCATCGCTCTGCTCTCTCTGTTCCTGATCAGTGTATTTTAGTAGCATCTCTCTCTCTCTGTTCCTGATCAGTGTATTTTAGTAGCATCTCTCTCTGTTCCTGATCAGTGTATTTTAGTAGCATCTCTCTGCTCTCTCTGTTCCTGATCAGTGTATTTTAGTAGCATCTCTCTCTCTGTTCCTGATCAGTGTATTTTAGTAGCATCTCTCTGCTCTCTCTGTTCCTGATCAGTGTATTTTAGTAGCATCTCTCTCTCTATCTGTTCCTGATCAGTGTATTTTAGTAGCATCTCTCTCTCTCTGTTCCTGATCAGTGTATTTTAGTAGCATCTCTCTCTCTGTTCCTCATCAGTGTATTTTAGTAGCATCTCTCTCTGTTCCTGATCAGTGTATTTTAGTAGCATCTCTCTCTGTTCCTGATCAGTGTATTTTAGTAGCATCTCTCTCTCTCTCTGTTCCTGATCAGTGTATTTTAGTAGCATCTCTCTCTCTCTCTGTTCCTGATCAGTGTATTTTAGTAGCATCTCTCTCTGTTCCTGATCAGTGTATTTTAGTAGCATCTCTCTCTCTCGTTCCTGATCAGTGTATTTTAGTAGCATCTCCTCTGTTCCTGATCAGTGTATTTTAGTAGCATCTCTCTCTGTTCCTGATCAGTGTATTTTAGTAGCATCTCTCTCTGTTCCTGATCAGTGTATTTTAGTAGCATCTCTCTGCTCTCTCTGTTCCTGATCAGTGTATTTTAGTAGCATCTCTCTCTGTTCCTGATCAGTGTATTTTAGTAGCATCTCTCTCTGTTCCTGATCAGTATATTTTAGTAGCATCTCTCTCTCTCTGTTCCTGATCAGTGTATTTTAGTAGCATCTCTCTCTGTTCCTGATCAGTGTATTTTAGTAGCATCTCTCTCTGTTCCTGATCAGTGTATTTTAGTAGCATCTCTCTCTGTTCCTGATCAGTGTATTTTAGTAGCATCTCTCTCTGTTCCTGATCAGTGTATTTTAGTAGCATCTCTCTCTCTGTTCCTGATCAGTGTATTTTAGTAGCATCTCTCTCTCTCGTTCCTGATCAGTGTATTTTAGTAGCATCTCTCTCTCTATCTGTTCCTGATCAGTGTATTTTAGTAGCATCTCTCTCTCTGTTCCTGATCAGTGTATTTTAGTAGCATCTCTCTGCTCTCTCTGTTCCTGATCAGTGTATTTTAGTAGCATCTCTCTCTCTTCTGTTCCTGATCAGTGTATTTTAGTAGCATCTCTTCTCTGTTCCTGATCAGTGTATTTTAGTAGCATCGCTCTGCTCTCTCTGTTCCTGATCAGTGTATTTTAGTAGCATCTCTCTCTCTGTTCCTGATCAGTGTATTTTAGTAGCATCTCTCTCTGTTCCTGATCAGTGTATTTTAGTAGCATCTCTCTGCTCTCTCTGTTCCTGATCAGTGTATTTTAGTAGCATCTCTCTCTCTGTTCCTGATCAGTGTATTTTAGTAGCATCTCTCTCTCTCTGTTCCTGATCAGTGTATTTTAGTAGCATCTCTCTCTCTGTTCCTGATCAGTGTATTTTAGTAGCATCTCTCTCTGTTCCTGATCAGTGTATTTTAGTAGCATCTCTCTCTCTCTGTTCCTGATCAGTGTATTTTAGTAGCATCTCTCTCTGTTCCTGATCAGTGTATTTTAGTAGCATCTCTCTCTCTTCTGTTCCTGATCAGTGTATTTTAGTAGCATCTCTCTCTCTGTTCCTGATCAGTGTATTTTAGTAGCATCTCTCTGCTCTCTCTGTTCCTGATCAGTGTATTTTAGTAGCATCTCTCTCTCTGTTCCTGATCAGTGTATTTTAGTAGCATCGCTCTGCTCTCTCTGTTCCTGATCAGTGTATTTTAGTAGCATCTCTCTCTCTCTCTCTGTTCCTGATCAGTGTATTTTTGTAGCATCTCTCTCTGTTCCTGATCAGTGTATTTTAGTAGCATCTCTCTGCTCTCTCTGTTCCTGATCAGTGTATTTTAGTAGCATCTCTCTCTCTTCTGTTCCTGATCAGTGTATTTTAGTAGCATCTCTCTCTCTGTTCCTGATCAGTGTATTTTAGTAGCATCTCTCTCTCTGTTCCTCATCAGTGTATTTTAGTAGCATCTCTCTCTGTTCCTGATCAGTGTATTTTAGTAGCATCTCTCTCTGTTCCTGATCAGTGTATTTTAGTAGCATCTCTCTCTCTATCTGTTCCTGATCAGTGTATTTTAGTAGCATCTCTCTCTCTGTTCCTCATCAGTGTATTTTAGTAGCATCTCTCTCTGTTCCTGATCAGTGTATTTTAGTAGCATCTCTCTCTCTCTGTTCCTGATCAGTGTATTTTAGTAGCATCTCTCTCTGTTCCTGATCAGTGTATTTTAGTAGCATCTCTCTCTCTCTGTTCCTGATCAGTGTATTTTAGTAGCATCTCTCTCTGTTCCTGATCAGTGTATTTTAGTAGCATCTCTCTCTCTCGTTCCTGATCAGTGTATTTTAGTAGCATCTCTCTGCTCTCTCTGTTCCTGATCAGTGTATTTTAGTAGCATCTCTCCCTGTTCCTGATCAGTGTATTTTAGTAGCATCTCTCTGCTCTCTCTGTTCCTGATCAGTGTATTTTAGTAGCATCTCTGTCTCTGTTCCTGATCAGTGTATTTTAGTAGCATCGCTCTGCTCTCTCTGTTCCTGATCAGTGTATTTTAGTAGCATCTCTCTCTCTGTTCCTGATCAGTGTATTTTAGTAGCATCTCTCTCTCTCTGTTCCTGATCAGTGTATTTTAGTAGCATCTCTCTGCTCTCTCTGTTCCTGATCAGTGTATTTTAGTAGCATCTCTCTCTCTGTTCCTGATCAGTGTATTTTAGTAGCATCTCTCTCTCTCGTTCCTGATCAGTGTATTTTAGTAGCATCTCTCTCTCTCTGTTCCTGATCAGTGTATTTTAGTAGCATCTCTCTGCTCTCTCTGTTCCTGATCAGTGTATTTTAGTAGCATCTCTCTCTCTGTTCCTGATCAGTGTATTTTAGTAGCATCTCTCTCTCTCTGTTCCTGATCAGTGTATTTTAGTAGCATCTCTCTGCTCTCTCTGTTCCTGATCAGTGTATTTTAGTAGCATCTCTCTGCTCTCTCTGTTCCTGATCAGTGTATTTTAGTAGCATCTCTCTGCTCTCTCTGTTCCTGATCAGTGTATTTTAGTAGCATCTCCTCTGTTCCTGATCAGTGTATTTTAGTAGCATCTCTCTCTCTGTTCCTGATCAGTGTATTTTAGTAGCATCTCTCTCTCTGTTCCTGATCAGTATATTTTAGTAGCATCTCTCTGCTCTCTCTGTTCCTGATCAGTGTATTTTAGTAGCATCTCTCCTCTGTTCCTGATCAGTGTATTTTAGTAGCATCTCTCTGCTCTCTCTGTTCCTGATCAGTGTATTTTAGTAGCATCTCTTTCTCTGTTCCTGATCAGTGTATTTTAGTAGCATCGCTCTGCTCTCTCTGTTCCTGATCAGTGTATTTTAGTAGCATCTCTCTCTCTCTGTTCCTGATCAGTGTATTTTAGTAGCATCTCTCTGCTCTCTCTGTTCCTGATCAGTGTATTTTAGTAGCATCTCTCTCTCTGTTCCTGATCAGTGTATTTTAGTAGCATCTCTCTGCTCTCTCTGTTCCTGATCAGTGTATTTTAGTAGCATCTCTCTCTCTCTGTTCCTGATCAGTGTATTTTAGTAGCATCTCTCTGCTCTATCTGTTCCTGATCAGTGTATTTTAGTAGCATCTCTCTCTGTTCCTGATCAGTGTATTTTAGTAGCATCTCTCTCTGTTCCTGATCAGTGTATTTTAGTAGCATCTCTCTCTCTATCTGTTCCTGATCAGTGTATTTTAGTAGCATCTCTCTCTCTGTTCCTGATCAGTGTATTTTAGTAGCATCTCTCTCTCTGTTCCTGATCAGTGTATTTTAGTAGCATCTCTCTCTCTATCTGTTCCTGATCAGTGTATTTTAGTAGCATCTCTCTCTCTATCTGTTCCTGATCAGTGTATTTTAGTAGCATCTCTCTCTGTTCCTCATCAGTGTATTTTAGTAGCATCTCTCTCTGTTCCTGATCAGTGTATTTTAGTAGCATCTCTCTCTCTGTTCCTGATCAGTGTATTTTAGTAGCATCTCTCTCTGTTCCTGATCAGTGTATTTTAGTAGCATCTCTCTGCTCTCTCTGTTCCTGATCAGTGTATTTTAGTAGCATCTCTCTCTCTGTTCCTGATCAGTGTATTTTAGTAGCATCTCTCTGCTCTCTCTGTTCCTGATCAGTGTATTTTAGTAGCATCTCTCTCTCTATCTGTTCCTGATCAGTGTATTTTAGTAGCATCTCTCTCTCTCTGTTCCTGATCAGTGTATTTTAGTAGCATCTCTCTCTCTGTTCCTGATCAGTGTATTTTAGTAGCATCTCTCTCTGTTCCTGATCAGTGTATTTTAGTAGCATCTCTCTCTGTTCCTGATCAGTGTATTTTAGTAGCATCTCTCTCTCTCTCTGTTCCTGATCAGTGTATTTTAGTAGCATCTCTCTGCTCTCTCTGTTCCTGATCAGTGTATTTTAGTAGCATCTCTCTCTGTTCCTGATCAGTGTATTTTAGTAGCATCTCTCTCTCTCTGTTCCTGATCAGTGTATTTTAGTAGCATCTCTCTCTGTTCCTGATCAGTGTATTTTAGTAGCATCTCTCTCTGTTCCTGATCAGTGTATTTTAGTAGCATCTCTCTCTGTTCCTGATCAGTGTATCTTAGTAGCATCTCTCTCTGTTCCTGATCAGTGTATTTTAGTAGCATCTCTCTCTGTTCCTGATCAGTGTATCTTAGTAGCATCTCTCTCTGTTCCTGATCAGTGTATTTTAGTAGCATCTCTCTCTGTTCCTGATCAGTATATTTTAGTAGCATCTCTCTGCTCTCTCTTCCTGATCAGTGTATTTTAGTAGCATCTCTCCCTGTTCATGATCACTGTATTTTAGTAGCATCTCTCTGCTCTCTCTGTTCCTGATCAGTGTATTTTAGTAGCATCTCTTTCTCTGTTCCTGATCAGTGTATTTTAGTAGCATCGCTCTGCTCTCTCTGTTCCTGATCAGTGTATTTTAGTAGCATCTCTCTCTCTGTTCCTGATCAGTGTATTTTAGTAGCATCTCTCTCTCTCTGTTCCTGATCAGTGTATTTTAGTAGCATCTCTCTCTCTCTGTTCCTGATCAGTGTATTTTAGTAGCATCTCTCTCTCTATCTGTTCCTGATCAGTGTATTTTAGTAGCATCTCTCTCTCTGTTCCTGATCAGTGTATTTTAGTAGCATCTCTCTGCTCTCTCTGTTCCTGATCAGTGTATTTTAGTAGCATCTCTTTCTCTGTTCCTGATCAGTGTATTTTAGTAGCATCTCTTTCTCTGTTCCTGATCAGTGTATTTTAGTAGCATCGCTCTGCTCTCTCTGTTCCTGATCAGTGTATTTTAGTAGCATCTCTCTCTCTCTCTCTGTTCCTCATCAGTTTATTTTAGTAGCATCTCTCTCTGTTCCTCATCAGTGTATTTTAGTAGCATCTCTATCTGTTCCTGATCAGTGTATTTCAGTAGCATCTCTCTCTCTCTCTGTTCCTGATCAGTGTATTTTAGTAGCATCTCTCTCTCTCTGTTCCTGATCAGTGTATTTTAGTAGCATCTCTCTGCTCTCTCTGTTCCTGATCAGTGTATTTTAGTAGCATCTCTCTCTCTATCTGTTCCTGATCAGTGTATTTTAGTAGCATCTCTCTCTCTCTGTTCCTGATCAGCGTATTTTAGTAGCATCTCTCTCTCTGTTCCTCATCAGTGTATTTTAGCAGCATCTCTCTCTGTTCCTGATCAGTGTATTTTAGTAGCATCTCTCTCTGTTCCTGATCAGTGTATTTTAGTAGCATCTCTCTCTCTCTCTGTTCCTGATCAGTGTATTTTAGTAGCATCTCTCTCTCTCTCTGTTCCTGATCAGTGTATTTTAGTAGCATCTCTCTCTGTTCCTGATCAGTGTATTTTAGTAGCATCTCTCTCTCTCTGTTCCTGATCAGTGTATTTTAGTAGCATCTCTCTCTGTTCCTGATCAGTGTATTTTAGTAGCATCTCTCTCTGTTCCTGATCAGTGTATCTTAGTAGCATCTCTCTCTGTTCCTGATCAGTGTATTTTAGTAGCATCTCTCTCTGTTCCTGATCAGTATATTTTAGTAGCATCTCTCTGCTCTCTCTGTTCCTGATCAGTGTATTTTAGTAGCATCTCTCCCTGTTCATGATCACTGTATTTTAGTAGCATCTCTCTGCTCTCTCTGTTCCTGATCAGTGTATTTTAGTAGCATCTCTTTCTCTGTTCCTGATCAGTGTATTTTAGTAGCATCGCTCTGCTCTCTCTGTTCCTGATCAGTGTATTTTAGTAGCATCTCTCTCTCTGTTCCTGATCAGTGTATTTTAGTAGCATCTCTCTCTCTGTTCCTGATCAGTGTATTTTAGTAGCATCTCTCTCTCTGTTCCTGATCAGTGTATTTTAGTAGCATTGCTCTGCTCTCTCTGTTCCTGATCAGTGTATTTTAGTAGCATCTCTCTCTCTGTTCCTGATCAGTGTATTTTAGTAGCATCTCTCTCTCTCTGTTCCTGATCAGTGTATTTTAGTAGCATCTCTCTCTCTGTTCCTGATCAGTGTATTTTAGTAGCATCTCTCTCTCTGTTCCTGATCAGTGTATTTTAGTAGCATCTCTCTGCTCTCTCTGTTCCTGATCAGTGTATTTTAGTAGCATCTCTCTCTGTTCCTGATCAGTGTATTTTAGTAGCATCTCTCTCTCTATCTCTTCCTGATCAGTGTATTTCAGTAGCATCTCTCTCTCTGTTCCTGATCAGTGTATTTTAGTAGCATCTCTCTGCTCTCTCTGTTCCTGATCAGTGTATTTTAGTAGCATCTCTTTCTCTGTTCCTGATCAGTGTATTTTAGTAGCATCGCTCTGCTCTCTCTGTTCCTGATCAGTGTATTTTAGTAGCATCTCTCTCTCTGTTCCTGATCAGTGTATTTTAGTAGCATCTCTCTCTGTTCCTGATCAGTGTATTTTAGTAGCATCTCTCTCTCTATCTGTTCCTGATCAGTGTATTTTAGTAGCATCTCTCTCTCTCTGTTCCTGATCAGTGTATTTTAGTAGCATCTCTCTGCTCTATCTGTTCCTGATCAGTGTATTTTAGTAGCATCTCTCTGCTCTCTCTGTTCCTGATCAGTGTATTTTAGTAGCATCTCTCTCTGTTCCTGATCAGTGTATTTTAGTAGCATCTCTCTCTCTCTGTTCCTGATAAGTGTATTTTAGTAGCATCTCACTCTGTTCCTGATCAGTGTATTTTAGTAGCATCTCTCTCTGTTCCTGATCAGTGTATTTTAGTAGCATCTCTCTCTCTCTGTTCCTGATCAGTATATTTTAGTAGCATCTCTCTGCTCTCTCTGTTCCTGATCAGTGTATTTTAGTAGCATCTCTCCCTGTTCCTGATCAGTGTATTTTAGTAGCATCGCTCTTCTCTCTCTGTTCCTGATCAGTGTATTTTAGTAGCATCTCTCTCTCTGTTCCTGATCAGTGTATTTTAGTAGCATCTCTCTCTCTCTCTGTTCCTGATCAGTGTATTTTAGTAGCATCTCTCTCTCTCTGTTCCTGATCAGTGTATTTTAGTAGCATCTCTCTGCTCTCTCTGTTCCTGATCAGTGTATTTTAGTAGCATCTCTCTCTGTTCCTGATCAGTGTATTTTAGTAGCATCTCTCTCTGTTCCTGATCAGTGTATTTTAGTAGCATCTCTCTCTCTATCTGTTCCTGATCAGTGTATTTTAGTAGCATCTCTCTCTCTGTTCCTGATCAGTGTATTTTAGTAGCATCTCTCTCTCTATCTGTTCCTGATCAGTGTATTTTAGTAGCATCTCTCTCTCTGTTCCTGATCAGTGTATTTTAGTAGCATCTCTCTGCTCTATCTGTTCCTGATCAGTGTATTTTAGTAGCATCTCTCCTCTCTCTGTTCCTGATCAGTGTATTTTAGTAGCATCTCTCTCTGTTCCTGATCAGTGTATTTTAGTAGCATCTCTCTCTCTCTGTTCCTGATCAGTGTATTTTAGTAGCATCTCTCTCTCTCTGTTCCTGATCAGTGTATTTTAGTAGCATCTCTCTGCTCTCTCTGTTCCTGATCAGTGTATTTTAGTAGCATCTCTCCCTGTTCCTGATCAGTGTATTTTAGTAGCATCTCTCTGCTCTCTCTGTTCCTGATCAGTGTATTTTAGTAGCATCTCTTTCTCTGTTCCTGATCAGTGTATTTTAGTAGCATCGCTCTGCTCTCTCTGTTCCTGATCAGTGTATTTTAGTAGCATCTCTCTCTCTGTTCCTGATCAGTGTATTTTAGTAGCATCTCTCTCTCTCTGTTCCTGATCAGTGTATTTTAGTAGCATCTCTCTGCTCTCTCTGTTCCTGATCAGTGTATTTTAGTAGCATCTCTCTCTCTGTTCCTGATCAGTGTATTTTAGTAGCATCTCTCTCTCTCTGTTCCTGATCAGTGTATTTTAGTAGCATCTCTCTCTCTCTGTTCCTGATCAGTGTATTTTAGTAGCATCTCTCTGCTCTATCTGTTCCTGATCAGTGTATTTTAGTAGCATCTCTCTCTCTGTTCCTGATCAGTGTATTTTAGTAGCATCTCTCTCTGTTCCTGATCAGTGTATTTTAGTAGCATCTCTCTCTCTCTGTTCCTGATCAGTGTATTTTAGTAGCATCTCACTCTGTTCCTGATCAGTGTATTTTAGTAGCATCTCTCTCTCTGTTCCTGATCAGTGTATTTTAGTAGCATCTCTCTCTCTCTGTTCCTGATCAGTGTATTTTAGTAGCATCTCTCTGCTCTCTCTGTTCCTGATCAGTGTATTTTAGTAGCATCTCTCCTCTGTTCCTGATCAGTGTATTTTAGTAGCATCTCTCTGCTCTCTCTGTTCCTGATCAGTGTATTTTAGTAGCATCTCTTTCTCTGTTCCTGATCAGTGTATTTTAGTAGCATCGCTCTGCTCTCTCTGTTCCTGATCAGTGTATTTTAGTAGCATCTCTCTCTCTGTTCCTGATCAGTGTATTTTAGTAGCATCTCTCTCTCCTGTTCCTGATCAGTGTATTTTAGTAGCATCTCTCTGCTCTCTCTGTTCCTGATCAGTGTATTTTAGTAGCATCTCTCTCTCTGTTCCTGATCAGTGTATTTTAGTAGCATCTCTCTGCTCTCTCTGTTCCTGATCAGTGTATTTTAGTAGCATCTCTCTGCTCTCTCTGTTCCTGATCAGTGTATTTTAGTAGCATCTCTCTCTCTCTCTGTTCCTGATCAGTGTATTTTAGTAGCATCTCTCTCTGTTCCTGATCAGTGTATTTTAGTAGCATCTCTCTGCTCTCTCTGTTCCTGATCAGTGTATTTTAGTAGCATCTCTCTCTCTCTGTTCCTGATCAGTGTATTTTAGTAGCATCTCTCTGCTCTATCTGTTCCTGATCAGTGTATTTTAGTAGCATCTCTCGCTCTCTCTGTTCCTGATCAGTGTATTTTAGTAGCATCTCTCTCTGTTCCTGATCAGTGTATTTTAGTAGCATCTCTCTCTCTCTGTTCCTGATCAGTGTATTTTAGTAGCATCTCTCTCTGTTCCTGATCAGTGTATTTTAGTAGCATCTCTCTCTCTGTTCCTGATCAGTGTATTTTAGTAGCATCTCTCTCTCTCTGTTCCTGATCAGTGTATTTTAGTAGCATCTCTCTGCTCTCTCTGTTCCTGATCAGTGTATTTTAGTAGCATCTCTCCTCTGTTCCTGATCAGTGTATTTTAGTAGCATCTCTCTGCTCTCTCTGTTCCTGATCAGTGTATTTTAGTAGCATCCTCTGCTCTCTCTGTTCCTGATCAGTGTATTTTAGTAGCATCTCTTTCTCTGTTCCTGATCAGTGTATTTTAGTAGCATCGCTCTGCTCTCTCTGTTCCTGATCAGTGTATTTTAGTAGCATCTCTCTCTCTGTTCCTGATCAGTGTATTTTAGTAGCATCTCTCTGCTCTCTCTGTTCCTGATCAGTGTATTTTAGTAGCATCTCTCTCTCTGTTCCTGATCAGTGTATTTTAGTAGCATCTCTTCTCTGTTCCTGATCAGTGTATTTTAGTAGCATCGCTCTGCTCTCTCTGTTCCTGATCAGTGTATTTTAGTAGCATCTCTCTCTCTGTTCCTGATCAGTGTATTTTAGTAGCATCTCTCTCTCTCTGTTCCTGATCAGTGTATTTTAGTAGCATCTCTCTGCTCTCTCTGTTCCTGATCAGTGTATTTTAGTAGCATCTCTCTCTCTGTTCCTGATCAGTGTATTTTAGTAGCATCTCTCTGCTCTCTCTGTTCCTGATCAGTGTATTTTAGTAGCATCTCTCTCTCTCTGTTCCTGATCAGTTTATTTTAGTAGCATCTCTCTGCTCTATCTGTTCCTGATCAGTGTATTTTAGTAGCATCTCTCTCTCTGTTCCTGATCAGTGTATTTTAGTAGCATCTCTCTCTCTCTCTGTTCCTGATCAGTGTATTTTAGTAGCATCTCTCTCTCTCTGTTCCTGATCAGTGTATTTTAGTAGCATCTCTCTCTGTTCCTGATCAGTGTATTTTAGTAGCATCTCTCTCTGTTCCTGATCAGTGTATTTTAGTAGCATCTCTCTCTGTTCCTGATCAGTGTATTTTAGTAGCATCTCTCTCTCTGTTCCTGATCAGTGTATTTTAGTAGCATCTCTCTGCTCTCTCTGTTCCAGATCAGTATATTTTAGTAGCATCGCTCTGCTCTCTCTGTTCCTGATCAGTGTATTTTAGTAGCATCTCTCTCTGTTCCTGATCAGTGTATTTTAGTAGCATCTCTCTCTGTTCCTGATCAGTATATTTTAGTAGCATCTCTCTCTGTTCCTGATCAGTGTATTTTAGTAGCATCTCTCTCTCTATCTGTTCCTGATCAGTGTATTTTAGTAGCATCTCTCTCTCTGTTCCTGATCAGTGTATTTTAGTAGCATCTCTCTCTGTTCCTGATCAGTGTATTTTAGTAGCATCTCTCTCTCTATCTGTTCCTGATCAGTGTATTTTAGTAGCATCTCTCTCTGTTCCTCATCAGTGTATTTTAGTAGCATCTCTCTCTGTTCCTCATCAGTGTATTTTAATAGCATCTCTCTCTCTGTTCCTGATCAGTGTATTTTAGTAGCATCTCTCTCTGTTCCTGATCAGTGTATTTTAGTAGCATCTCTCTCTCTCGGTTCCTGATCAGTGTATTTTAGTAGCATCTCTCTCTCTCTGTTCCTGATCAGTGTATTTTAGTAGCATCTCTCTCTCTGTTCCTGATCAGTGTATTTTAGTAGCATCTCTCTCTCTCTGTTCCTGATCAGTGTATTTTAGTAGCATCTCTCTGCTCTCTCTGTTCCTGATCAGTGTATTTTAGTAGCATCTCTCTGCTCTCTCTGTTCCTGATCAGTGTATTTTAGTAGCATCTCTCTGCTCTCTCTGTTCCTGATCAGTGTATTTTAGTAGCATCTCTCTGCTCTCTCTGTTCCTGATCAGTGTAATTTAGTAGCATCTCTCTGCTCTCTCTGTTCCTGATCAGTGTATTTTAGTAGCATCTCTCTCTCTATCTGTTCCTGATCAATGTATTTTAGTCGCATCTCTCTCTCTGTTCCTGATCAGTGTATTTTAGTGGCATCGCTCTCTGTTCCTGATCAGTGTATTTTAGTAGCATCTCTCTCTCTGTTCCTGATCAGTGTATTTTAGTAGCATCTCTCTGCTCTCTCTGTTCCTGATCAGTGTATTTTAGTAGCATCTCTCTCTCTGTTCCTGATCAGTGTATTTTAGTAGCATCTCTCTCTGTTCCTGATCAGTGAATTTTAGTAGCATCTCTCTCTCTATCTGTTCCTGATCAGTGTATTTTAGTAGCATCTCTCTCTGTTCCTCATCAGTGTATTTTAGTAGCATCTCTCTCTGTTCCTCATCAGTGTATTTTAATAGCATCTCTCTCTCTGTTCCTGATCAGTGTATTTTAGTAGCATCTCTCTCTGTTCCTCATCAGTGTATTTTAGTAGCATCTCTCTCTGTTCCTCATCAGTGTATTTTAATAGCATCTCTCTCTCTGTTCCTGATCAGTGTATTTTAGTAGCATCTCTCTCTGTCCCTGATCAGTGTATTTTAGTAGCATCTCTCTGCTCTCTCTGTTCCTGATCAGTGTATTTTAGTAACATCTCTCTCTCTATCTGTTCCTGATCACTGTATTTTAGTAGCATCTCTCTCTCTCTCTGTTCCTGATCAGTGTATTTTAGTAGCATCTCTCTCTCTCTGTTCCTGATCAGTGTATTTTAGTAGCATCACTCCCTGTTCCTGATCAGTGTATTTTAGTAGCATCTCTCTGCTCTCTCTGTTCCTGATCAGTGTATTTTAGTAGCATTTCTCTCTCTCTCTGTTCCTGATCAGTGTATTTTAGTAGCATCTCTCTCTCTATCTCTTTCTGATCAGTGTATTTTAGTAGCATCTCTCTCTGTTCCTGATCAGTGTATTTTAGTAGCATCTCTCTCTCTCTGTTCCTGATCAGTATATTTTAGTAGCATCTCTCTGCTCTCTCTGTTCCTGATCAGTGTATTTTAGTAGCATCTCTCCCTGTTCCTGATCAGTGTATTTTAGTAGCATCTCTCTGCTCTCTCTGTTCCTGATCAGTGTATTTTAGTAGCATCGCTCTGCTCTCTCTGTTCCTGATCAGTGTATGTTAGTAGCATCTCTCTCTCTCTATTCCTGATCAGTGTATTTTAGTAGCATCTCTCTCTCTGTTCCTAATCAGTGTATTTTAGTAGCATCTCTCTCTCTCTGTTCCTGATCAGTGTATTTTAGTAGCATCTCTCTGCTCTCTCTGTTCCTGATCAGTGTATTTTAGTAGCATCTCTCTGCTCTCTCTGTTCCTGATCAGTGTATTTTAGTAGCATCTCTCTCTCTGTTCCTGATCAGTGTAATTTAGTAGCATCTCTCTGCTCTCTCTGTTCCTGATCAGTGTATTTTAGTAGCATCTCTCTGCTCTCTCTGTTCCTGATCAGTGTATTTTAGTAGCATCTCTCTCTCTGTTCCTGATCAGTGTATTTTAGTAGCATCTCTCTCTGTTCCTGATCAGTGTATTTTGGTAGCATCACTCTGCTCTCTCTGTTCCTGATCAGTGTATTTTTGTAGCATCTCTCTCTGTTCCTGATCAGTATATTTTAGTAACATCTCTCTGCTCTCTCTGTTCCTGATCAGTGTATTTTAGTAGCATCTCTCTCTCTGTTCCTGATCAGTGTAATTTAGTAGCATCTCTCTGCTCTCTCTGTTCCTGATCAGTGTATTTTAGTAGCATCTCTCTCTCTATCTGTTCCTGATCAGTGTATTTTAGTCGCATCTCTCTCTCTGTTCCTGATCAGTGTATTTTAGTAGCATCTCTCTCTGTTCCTGATCAGTGTATTTTAGTAGCATCTCTCTCTCTGTTCCTGATCAGTGTATTTTAGTAGCATCTCTCTGCTCTCTCTGTTCCAGATCAGTATATTTTAGTAGCATCGCTCTGCTCTCTCTGTTCCTGATCAGTGTATTTTAGTAGCATCTCTCTCTGTTCCTGATCAGTGTATTTTAGTAGCATCTCTCTCTGTTCCTGATCAGTATATTTTAGTAGCATCTCTCTGCTCTCTCTGTTCCTGATCAGTGTATTTTAGTCACATCTCTCTCTCTGTTCCAGATCAGTATATTTTAGTAGCATAGCTCTGCTCTCTCTGTTCCTGATCAGTGTATTTTAGTAGCATCTCTCTCTGTTCCTGATCAGATTATTTTAGTAGCATCTCTCTCTGTTCCTGATCAGTATATTTTAGTAGCATCGCTCTGCTCTCTCTGTTCCTGATCAGTGTATTTTAGTAGCATCTCTCTCTGTTCCTGATCAGTGTATTTTAGTAGCATCTCTCTCTGTTCCTGATCAGTATATTTTAGTAGCATCTCTCTCTGTTCCTGATCAGTATATTTTAGTAGCATCTCTCTCTGTTCCTGATCAGTATATTTTAGTAGCATCTCTCTCTGTTCCTGATCAGTATATTTTAGTAGCATCTCTCTCTGTTCCTGATCAGTATATTTTATTAGCATCGCTCTGCTCTCTCTGTTCCTGATCAGTATATTTTAGTAGCATCTCTCTCTGTTCCTGATCAGTATATTTTAGTAGCATCGCTCTGCTCTCTCTGTTCCTGATCAGTGGATTTTAGTAGCATCTCTCTCTGTTCCTGATCAGTGTATTTTAGTAGCATCTCTCTCTGTTCCTGATCAGTATATTTTAGTAGCATCTCTCTCTCTCTGTTCCTGATCAGTGTATTTTAGTAGCATCTCTCTCTGTTCCTGATCAGTATATTTTAGTAGCATCTCTCTATCTGATCAGTATATTTTAGTAGCATCTCTATCTGATCAGTGTATTTTAGTAACATCTCTCTGCTCTCTGATCAGTATATTTTAGTAGCATCTCTATCTGATCAGTGTATTTTAGTAGCATCTCTCTATCTGATCAGTGTATTTTAGTAGCATCTCTCTATCTGATCAGTGTATTTTAGTAACATCTCTCTATCTGATCAGTATATTTTAGTAGCATCTCTATCTGATCAGTGTATTTTAGTAGCATCTCTCTATCTGATCAGTGTATTTTAGTAGCATCTCTCTATCTGATCAGTGTATTTTAGTAACATCTCTCTATCTGATCAGTATATTTTAGTAGCATCTCTATCTGATCAGTGTATTTTAGTAGCATCTCTCTATCTGATCAGTGTATTTTAGTAGCATCTCTCTATCTGATCAGTATATTTTAGTAGCATCTCTCTCTATCTGATCAGTGTATTTTAGTAGCATCTCTCTGCTCTCTCTGTTGCTGATCAGTGTATTTTAGTAGCATCTCTCTGCTCTCTCTGTTGCTGATCAGTGTATTTTAGTAGCATCTCTCTATCTGATCAGTGTATTTTAGTAGCATCTCTCTCTATCTGATCAGTGTATTTTAGTAGCATCTCTCTATCTGATCAGTGTATTTTAGTAGCATCTCTCTCTGGTCCTGATCAGTGTATTTTAGTAGCATCTCTCTATCTGATCAGTGTATTTTAGTAGCATCTCTCTCTGTTCCTGATCAGTATATTTTAGTAGCATCTCTCTCTGGTCCTTATCAGTGTATTTTAGTAGCATCTCTCTCTATCTGATCAGTGTATTTTAGTAGCATCTCTCTATCTGATCAGTGTATTTTAGTAGCATCTCTCTCTGGTCCTGATCAGTATATTTTAGTAGCATCTCTCTCTGTTCCTGATCAGTATATTTTAGTAGCATCTCTCTCTGGTCCTGATCAGTGTATTTTAGTAGCATCTCCCTATCTGATCAGTGTATTTTAGTAGCATCTCTCTCTGTTCGTGATCAGTATATTTTAGTAGCATCTCTCTCTGGTCCTGATCAGTGTATTTTAGTAGCATCTCTCTCTGTTCCTGATCAGTATATTTTAGTAGCATCTCTCTCTGGTCCTTATCAGTGTATTTTAGTAGCATCTCTCTCTATCTGATCAGTGTATTTTAGTAGCATCTCTCTATCTGATCAGTGTATTTTAGTAGCATCTCTCTCTGGTCCTGATCAGTATATTTTAGTAGCATCTCTCTCTGTTCCTGATCAGTATATTTTAGTAGCATCTCTCTCTGGTCCTGATCAGTGTATTTTAGTAGCATCTCCCTATCTGATCAGTGTATTTTAGTAGCATCTCTCTCTGTTCGTGATCAGTATATTTTAGTAGCATCTCTCTCTGGTCCTGATCAGTGTATTTTAGTAGCATCTCTCTCTATCTGATCAGTATATTTTAGTAGCATCTCTCTCTGGTCCTGATCAGTGTATTTTTGTAGCATCTCTCTCTATCTGATCAGTGTATTTTAGTAGCATCTCTCTCTATCTGATCAGTGTATTTTAGTAGCATCTCTCTCTATCTGATCAGTGTATTTTAGTAGCATCTCTCTCTGATCAGTATATTTTAGTAGCATCTCTATCTGATCAGGGTATTTTAGTAACATCTCTCTGCTCTCTCTATCTGATCAGTGTATTTTAGTAACATCTCTCTGCTCTCTCTATCTGATCAGTGTATTTTAGTAGCATCTCTCTCTCTGATCAGTATATTTTAGTAGCATCTCTATCTGATCAGTGTATTTTAGTAACATCTCTCTATCTGATCAGTATATTTTAGTAGCATCTCTATCTGATCAGTGTATTTTAGTAGCATCTCTCTATCTGATCAGTGTATTTTAGTAGCATCTCTCTATCTGATCAGTATATTTTAGTAGCATCTCTCTCTATCTGATCAGTGTATTTTAGTAGCATCTCTCTATCTGATCAGTGTATTTTAGTAGCATCTCTCTGCTCTCTCTGTTGCTGATCAGTGTATTTTAGTAGCATCTCTCTGCTCTCTCTGTTGCTGATCAGTGTATTTTAGTTGCATCTCTCTATCTGATCAGTGTATTTTAGTAGCATCTCTCTCTATCTGATCAGTGTATTTTAGTAGCATCTCTCTATCTGATCAGTGTATTTTAGTAGCATCTCTCTCTGGTCCTGATCAGTGTATTTTAGTAGCATCTCTCTATCTGATCAGTGTATTTTAGTAGCATCTCTCTATCTGATCAGTGTATTTTAGTAGCATCTCTCTATCTGATCAGTGTATTTTAGTAGCATCTCTCTATCTGATCAGAGTATTTTAGTACCATCTCTCTCTATCTGATCAGTGTATTTTAGTAGCATCTCTCTATCTGATCAGTGTATTTTAGTAGCATCTCTCTCTGGTCCTGATCAGTTATTTTAGTAGCATCTCTCTATCTGATCAATGTATTTTAGTAGCATCTCTCTCTATCTGATCAGTGTATTTTAGTAGCATCTCTCTATCTGATCAGTGTATTTTAGTACCATCTCTCTCTATCTGATCAGTGTATTTTAGTAGCATCTCTCTATCTGATCAGTGTATTTTAGTAGCATCTCTCTCTGGTCCTGATCAGTGTATTTTAGTAGCATCTCTCTATCTGATCAATGTATTTTAGTAGCATCTCTCTCTGTTCCTGATCAGTATATTTTAGTAGCATCTCTCTCTGGTCCTGATCAGTATATTTTAGTAGCATCTCTCTCTGGTCCTGATCAGTGTATTTTAGTAGCATCTCTCTATCTGATCAGTGTATTTTAGTAGCATCTCTCTCTGTTCCTGATCAGTGTATTTTAGTAGCATCTCTCTCTGGTCCTGATCAGTGTATTTTAGTAGCATCTCTCTATCTGATCAATGTATTTTAGTAGCATCTCTCTCTATCTGATCAGTGTATTTTAGTAGCATCTCTCTATCTGATCAGTGTATTTTAGTACCATCTCTCTCTATCTGATCAGTGTATTTTAGTAGCATCTCTCTATCTGATCAGTGTATTTTAGTAGCATCTCTCTCTGGTCCTGATCAGTGTATTTTAGTAGCATCTCTCTATCTGATCAATGTATTTTAGTAGCATCTCTCTCTGTTCCTGATCAGTATATTTTAGTAGCATCTCTCTCTGGTCCTGATCAGTATATTTTAGTAGCATCTCTCTCTGGTCCTGATCAGTGTATTTTAGTAGCATCTCTCTATCTGATCAGTGTATTTTAGTAGCATCTCTCTCTGTTCCTGATCAGTATATTTTAGTAGCATCTCTCTCTGGTCCTGATCAGTGTATTTTAGTAGCATCTCTCTCTATTTGATCAGTGTATTTTAGTAGCATCTCTATCTGATCAGTGTATTTTAGTAGCATCTCTCTCTGGTCCTGATCAGTGTATTTTAGTAGCATCTCTCTATCTGATCAGTGTATTTTAGTAGCATCTCTCTCTGTTCCTGATCAGTATATTTTAGTTGCATCTCTCTCTGGTCCTGATCAGTGTATTTTAGTAGCATCTCTCTCTATCTGATCAGTATATTATAGTAGCATCTCTCTCTGGTCCTGATAAGTGTATTTTAGTAGCATCTCTCTCTATCTGATCAGTGTATTTTAGTAGCATCTCTCTCTATCTGATCAGTGTATTTTAGTAGCATCTCTCTCTATCTGATCAGTGTATTTTAGTAGCATCTCTCTCTCTGATCAGTATATTTTAGTAGCATCTCTATCTGATCAGGGTATTTTAGTAACATCTCTCTGCTCTCTCTATCTGATCAGTGTATTTTAGTAACATCTCTCTGCTCTCTCTATCTGATCAGTGTATTTTAGTAGCATCTCTCTCTGATCGGTATATTTTAGTAGCATCTCTATCTGATCAGTGTATTTTAGTAACATCTCTCTATCTGATCAGTGTATTTTAGTAGCATCTCTATCTGATCAGTGTATTTTAGTAGCATCTCTCTATCTGATCAGTGTATTTTAGTAGCATCTCTCTATCTGATCAGTATATTTTAGTAGCATCTCTCTATCTGATCAGTGTATTTTAGTAGCATCTCTATCTGATAAGTGTATTTTAGTAGCATCTCTCTATCTGATCAGTATATTTTAGTAGCATCTCTCTATCTGATCAGTGTATTATAGTAGCATCTCTATCTGATCAGTGTATTTTAGTAGCATCTCTCTATCTGATCAGTGTATTTTAGTAGCATCTCTCTATCTGATCAGTGTATTTTAGTAGCATCTCTATCTGATCAGTGTATTTTAGTAACATCTCTCTATCTGATCAGTATATTTTAGTAACATCTCTCTATCTGATCAGTATATTTTAGTAGCATCTCTCTCTATCTGATCATTGTATTTTAGTAGCATCTCTCTATCTGATCAGTGTATTTTAGTAGCATCTCTCTGCTCTCTCTGTTGCTGATCAGTGTATTTTAGGAGCATCTCTCTGCTCTCTCTGTTGCTGATCAGTGTATTTTAGTAGCATCTCTCTATCTGATCAGTGTATTTTAGTAGCATCTCTCTCTATCTGATCAGTGTATTTTAGTAGCATCTCTCTATCTGATCAGTGTATTTTAGTAGCATCTCTCTCTGGTCCTGATCAGTGTATTTTAGTAGCATCTCTCTATCTGATCAGTGTATTTTAGTAGCATCTCTCTATCTGATCAGTATATTTTAGTAGCATCTCTCTCTATCTGATCAGTGTATTTTAGTAGCATCTCTCTATCTGATCAGTGTATTTTAGTAGCATCTCTCTGCTCTCTCTGTTGCTGATCAGTGTATTTTAGTAGCATCTCTCTATCTGATCAGAGTATTTTAGTACCATCTCTCTCTATCTGATCAGTGTATTTTAGTAGCATCTCTCTATCTGATCAGTGTATTTTAGTAGCATCTCTCTCTGGTCCTGATCAGTGTATTTTAGTAGCATCTCTCTATCTGATCAATGTATTTTAGTAGCATCTCTCTCTGTTCCTGATCAGTATATTTTAGTAGCATCTCTCTCTGGTCCTGATCAGTATATTTTAGTAGCATCTCTCTCTGGTCCTGATCAGTGTATTTTAGTAGCATCTCTCTATCTGATCAGTGTATTTTAGTAGCATCTCTCTCTGTTCCTGATCAGTATATTTTAGTAGCATCTCTCTCTGGTCCTGATCAGTGTATTTTAGTAGCATCTCTCTCTATCTGATCAGTGTATTTTAGTAGCATCTCTATCTGATCAGTGTATTTTAGTAGCATCTCTCTCTGGTCCTGATCAGTGTATTTTAGTAGCATCTCTCTATCTGATCAGTGTATTTTAGTAGCATCTCTCTCTGTTCCTGATCAGTATATTTTAGTAGCATCTCTCTCTGGTCCTGATCAGTGTATTTTAGTAGCATCTCTCTCTATCTGATCAGTATATTATAGTAGCATCTCTCTCTGGTCCTGATCAGTGTATTTTAGTAGCATCTCTCTATCTGATCAGTGTATTTTAGTAGCATCTCTCTCTGTTCCTGATCAGTATATTTTAGTAGCATCTCTCTCTGGTCCTGATCAGTGTATTTTAGTAGCATCTCTCTCTATCTGATCAGTGTATTTTAGTAGCATCTCTATCTGATCAGTGTATTTTAGTAGCATCTCTCTCTGGTCCTGATCAGTGTATTTTAGTAGCATCTCTCTATCTTATCAGTGTATTTTAGTAGCATCTCTCTCTGTTCCTGATCAGTATATTTTAGTAGCATCTCTCTCTGGTCCTGATCAGTGTATTTTAGTAGCATCTCTCTCTATCTGATCAGTATATTATAGTAGCATCTCTCTCTGGTCCTGATAAGTGTATTTTAGTAGCATCTCTCTCTATCTGATCAGTGTATTTTAGTAGCATCTCTCTCTATCTGATCAGTGTATTTTAGTAGCATCTCTCTCTATCTGATCAGTGTATTTTAGTAGCATCTCTCTCTCTGATCAGTATATTTTAGTAGCATCTCTATCTGATCAGGGTATTTTAGTAACATCTCTCTGCTCTCTCTATCTGATCAGTGTATTTTAGTAACATCTCTCTGCTCTCTCTATCTGATCAGTGTATTTTAGTAGCATCTCTCTCTGATCGGTATATTTTAGTAGCATCTCTATCTGATCAGTGTATTTTAGTAACATCTCTCTATCTGATCAGTGTATTTTAGTAGCATCTCTATCTGATCAGTGTATTTTAGTAGCATCTCTCTATCTGATCAGTGTATTTTAGTAGCATCTCTCTATCTGATCAGTATATTTTAGTAGCATCTCTCTATCTGATCAGTGTATTTTAGTAGCATCTCTATCTGATCAGTGTATTTTAGTAGCATCTCTCTATCTGATCAGTATATTTTAGTAGCATCTCTCTATCTGATCAGTGTATTATAGTAGCATCTCTATCTGATCAGTGTATTTTAGTAGCATCTCTCTATCTGATCAGTGTATTTTAGTAGCATCTCTATCTGATCAGTGTATTTTAGTAACATCTCTCTATCTGATCAGTATATTTTAGTAACATCTCTCTATCTGATCAGTATATTTTAGTAGCATCTCTCTCTATCTGATCAGTGTATTTTAGTAGCATCTCTCTATCTGATCAGTGTATTTTAGTAGCATCTCTCTGCTCTCTCTGTTGCTGATCAGTGTATTTTAGGAGCATCTCTCTGCTCTCTCTGTTGCTGATCAGTGTATTTTAGTAGCATCTCTCTATCTGATCAGTGTATTTTAGTAGCATCTCTCTCTATCTGATCAGTGTATTTTAGTAGCATCTCTCTATCTGATCAGTGTATTTTAGTAGCATCTCTCTCTGGTCCTGATCAGTGTATTTTAGTAGCATCTCTCTATCTGATCAGTGTATTTTAGTAGCATCTCTCTATCTGATCAGTACATTTTAGTAGCATCTCTCTCTATCTGATCAGTGTATTTTAGTAGCATCTCTCTATCTGATCAGTGTATTTTAGTAGCATCTCTCTGCTCTCTCTGTTGCTGATCAGTGTATTTTAGTAGCATCTCTCTATCTGATCAGAGTATTTTAGTACCATCTCTCTCTATCTGATCAGTGTATTTTAGTAGCATCTCTCTATCTGATCAGTGTATTTTAGTAGCATCTCTCTCTGGTCCTGATCAGTGTATTTTAGTAGCATCTCTCTATCTGATCAATGTATTTTAGTAGCATCTCTCTCTGTTCCTGATCAGTATATTTTAGTAGCATCTCTCTCTGGTCCTGATCAGTATATTTTAGTAGCATCTCTCTCTGGTCCTGATCAGTGTATTTTAGTAGCATCTCTCTATCTGATCAGTGTATTTTAGTAGCATCTCTCTCTGTTCCTGATCAGTATATTTTAGTAGCATCTCTCTCTGGTCCTGATCAGTGTATTTTAGTAGCATCTCTCTCTATCTGATCAGTATATTATAGTAGCATCTCTCTCTGGTCCTGATAAGTGTATTTTAGTAGCATCTCTCTCTATCTGATCAGTGTATTTTAGTAGCATCTCTCTCTATCTGATCAGTGTATTTTAGTAGCATCTCTCTCTATCTGATCAGTGTATTTTAGTAGCATCTCTCTCTCTGATCAGTATATTTTAGTAGCATCTCTATCTGATCAGGGTATTTTAGTAACATCTCTCTGCTCTCTCTATCTAATCAGTGTATTTTAGTAACATCTCTCTGCTCTCTCTATCTGATCAGTGTATTTTAGTAGCATCTCTCTCTGATCGGTATATTTTAGTAGCATCTCTATCTGATCAGTGTATTTTAGTAACATCTCTCTATCTGATCAGTGTATTTTAGTAGCATCTCTATCTGATCAGTGTATTTTAGTAGCATCTCTCTATCTGATCAGTGTATTTTAGTAGCATCTCTCTATCTGATCAGTATATTTTAGTAGCATCTCTCTATCTGATCAGTGTATTTTAGTAGCATCTCTATCTGATCAGTGTATTTTAGTAGCATCTCTCTATCTGATCAGTATATTTTAGTAGCATCTCTCTATCTGATCAGTGTATTATAGTAGCATCTCTATCTGATCAGTGTATTTTAGTAGCATCTCTCTATCTGATCAGTGTATTTTAGTAGCATCTCTCTATCTGATCAGTGTATTTTAGTAGCATCTCTATCTGATCAGTGTATTTTAGTAACATCTCTCTATCTGATCAGTATATTTTAGTAACATCTCTCTATCTGATCAGTGTATTTTAGTAGCATCTCTCTCTGATCGGTATATTTTAGTAGCATCTCTATCTGATCAGTGTATTTTAGTAACATCTCTCTATCTGATCAGTGTATTTTAGTAGCATCTCTATCTGATCAGTGTATTTTAGTAGCATCTCTCTATCTGATCAGTGTATTTTAGTAGCATCTCTCTATCTGATCAGTATATTTTAGTAGCATCTCTCTATCTGATCAGTGTATTTTAGTAGCATCTCTATCTGATCAGTGTATTTTAGTAGCATCTCTCTATCTGATCAGTATATTTTAGTAGCATCTCTCTATCTGATCAGTGTATTATAGTAGCATCTCTATCTGATCAGTGTATTTTAGTAGCATCTCTCTATCTGATCAGTGTATTTTAGTAGCATCTCTCTATCTGATCAGTGTATTTTAGTAGCATCTCTATCTGATCAGTGTATTTTAGTAACATCTCTCTATCTGATCAGTATATTTTAGTAACATCTCTCTATCTGATCAGTATATTTTAGTAGCATCTCTCTCTATCTGATCAGTGTATTTTAGTAGCATCTCTCTATCTGATCAGTGTATTTTAGTAGCATCTCTCTGCTCTCTCTGTTGCTGATCAGTGTATTTTAGGAGCATCTCTCTGCTCTCTCTGTTGCTGATCAGTGTATTTTAGTAGCATCTCTCTATCTGATCAGTGTATTTTAGTAGCATCTCTCTCTATCTGATCAGTGTATTTTAGTAGCATCTCTCTATCTGATCAGTGTATTTTAGTAGCATCTCTCTCTGGTCCTGATCAGTGTATTTTAGTAGCATCTCTCTATCTGATCAGTGTATTTTAGTAGCATCTCTCTATCTGATCAGTGTATTTTAGTAGCATCTCTATCTGATCAGTGTATTTTAGTAGCATCTCTCTATCTGATCAGTATATTTTAGTAGCATCTCTCTATCTGATCAGTGTATTATAGTAGCATCTCTATCTGATCAGTGTATTTTAGTAGCATCTCTCTATCTGATCAGTGTATTTTAGTAGCATCTCTCTATCTGATCAGTGTATTTTAGTAGCATCTCTATCTGATCAGTGTATTTTAGTAACATCTCTCTATCTGATCAGTATATTTTAGTAACATCTCTCTATCTGATCAGTATATTTTAGTAGCATCTCTCTCTATCTGATCAGTGTATTTTAGTAGCATCTCTCTATCTGATCAGTGTATTTTAGTAGCATCTCTCTGCTCTCTCTGTTGCTGATCAGTGTATTTTAGGAGCATCTCTCTGCTCTCTCTGTTGCTGATCAGTGTATTTTAGTAGCATCTCTCTATCTGATCAGTGTATTTTAGTAGCATCTCTCTCTATCTGATCAGTGTATTTTAGTAGCATCTCTCTATCTGATCAGTGTATTTTAGTAGCATCTCTCTCTGGTCCTGATCAGTGTATTTTAGTAGCATCTCTCTATCTGATCAGTGTATTTTAGTAGCATCTCTCTCTTTTCCTGATCAGTATATTTTAGTAGCATCTCTCTCTGGTCCTGATCAGTGTATTTTAGTAGCATCTCTCTCTATCTGATCAGTGTATTTTAGTAGCATCTCTCTATCTGATCAGTGTATTTTAGTAGCATCTCTCTCTGGTCCTGATCAGTGTATTTTAGTAGCATCTCTCTATCTGATCAGTGTATTTTAGTAGCATCTCTCTCTGTTCCTGATCAGTATATTTTAGTAGCATCTCTCTCTGTTCCTGATCAGTATATTTTAGTAGCATCTCTCTCTGGTCCTGATCACTGTATTTTAGTAGCATCTCTCTATCTGATCAGTGTATTTTAGTAGCATCTCTCTCTGTTCCTGATCAGTATATTTTAGTAGCATCTCTCTCTGGTCCTGATCAGTGTATTTTAGTAGCATCTCTCTCTATCTGATCAGTATATTTTAGTAGCATCTCTCTCTGGTCCTGATCAGTGTATTTTAGTAGCATCTCTCTCTATCTGATCAGTGTATTTTAGTAGCATCTCTGTCTGATCAGTGTATTTTAGTAGCATCTCTCTCTGGTCCTGATCAGTGTATTTTAGTAGCATCTCTCTATCTGATCAGTGTATATTAGTAGCATCTCTCTCTGTTCCTGATCAGTATATTTTAGTAGCATCTCTCTCTGGTCCTGATCAGTGTATTTTAGTAGCATCTCTCTCTATCTGATCAGTATATTATAGTAGCATCTCTCTCTGGTCCTGATCAGTGTATTTTAGTAGCATCTCTCTCTATCTGATCAGTGTATTTTAGTAGCATCTCTCTCTATCTGATCAGTGTATTTTAGTAGCATCTCTCTCTCTGATCAGTATATTTTAGTAGCATCTCTATCTGATCAGGGTATTTTAGTAAGATCTCTCTGCTCTCTCTATCTGATCAGTGTATTTTAGTAACATCTCTCTGCTCTCTCTATCTGATCAGTGTATTTTAGTAGCATCTCTCTCTGATCAGTATATTTTAGTAGCATCTCTATCTGATCAGTGTATTTTAGTAACATCTCTCTATCTGATCAGTGTATTTTAGTAGCATCTCTATTTGATCAGTGTATTTTAGTAGCATCTCTCTATCTGATCAGTATATTTTAGTAGCATCTCTCTATCTGATCAGTGTATTTTAGTAGCATCTCTATCTGATCAGTGTATTTTAGTAGCATCTCTCTATCTGATCAGTATATTTTAGTAGCATCTCTCTATCTGATCAGTGTATTATAGTAGCATCTCTATCTGATCAGTGTATTTTAGTAGCATCTCTCTATCTGATCAGTGTATTTTAGTAGCATCCCTCTATCTGATCAGTGTATTTTAGTAGCATCTCTCTCTCTGATCAGTATATTTTAGTAGCATCTCTATCTTATCAGGGTATTTTAGTAACATCTCTCTGCTCTCTCTATCTGATCAGTGTATTTTAGTAACATCTCTCTGCTCTCTCTATCTGATCAGTGTATTTTAGTAGCATCTCTCTCTCTGATCAGTATATTTTAGTAGCATCTCTATCTGATCAGTGTATTTTAGTAACATCTCTCTATCTGAACAGTATATTTTAGTAGCATCTCTATCTGATCAGTGTATTTTAGTAGCATCTCTCTATCTGATCAGTGTATTTTAGTAGCATCTCTCTATCTGATCAGTATATTTTAGTAGCATCTCTCTCTATCTGATCAGTGTATTTTAGTAGCATCTCTCTATCTGATCAGTGTATTTTAGTAGCATCTCTCTGCTCTCTCTGTTGCTGATCAGTGTATTTTAGTAGCATCTCTCTATCTGATCAGAGTATTTTAGTACCATCTCTCTCTATCTGATCAGTGTATTTTAGTAGCATCTCTCTATCTGATCAGTGTATTTTAGTAGCATCTCTCTCTGGTCCTGATCAGTGTATTTTAGTAGCATCTCTCTATCTGATCAGTGTATTTTAGTAGCATCTCTCTCTGTTCCTGATCAGTATATTTTAGTAGCATCTCTCTCTGGTCCTGATCAGTGTATTTTAGTAGCATCTCTCTCTATCTGATCAGTGTATTTTAGTAGCATCTCTCTATCTGATCAGTGTATTTTAGTAGCATCTCTCTCTGGTCCTGATCAGTGTATTTTAGTAGCATCTCTCTATCTGATCAGTGTATTTTAGTAGCATCTCTCTCTGTTCCTGATCAGTATATTTTAGTAGCATCTCTCTCTGTTCCTGATCAGTATATTTTAGTAGCATCTCTCTCTGGTCCTGATCAGTGTATTTTAGTAGCATCTCTCTATCTGATCAGTGTATTTTAGTAGCATCTCTCTCTGTTCCTGATCTGTATATTTTAGTAGCATCTCTCTCTGGTCCTGATCAGTGTATTTTAGTAGCATCTCTCTCTATCTGATCAGTGTATTTTAGTAGCATCTCTATCTGATCAGTGTATTTTAGTAGCATCTCTCTCTGGTCCTGATCAGTGTATTTTAGTAGCATCTCTCTATCTGATCAGTGTATTTTAGTAGCATCTCTCTCTGTTCCTGATCAGTATATTTTAGTAGCATCTCTCTCTGGTCCTGATCAGTGTATTTTAGTAGCATCTCTCTCTATCTGATCAGTATATTATAGTAGCATCTCTCTCTGGTCCTGATAAGTGTATTTTAGTAGCATCTCTCTCTATCTGATCAGTGTATTTTAGTAGCATCTCTCTCTATCTGATCAGTGTATTTTAGTAGCATCTCTCTCTATCTGATCAGTGTATTTTAGTAGCATCTCTCTCTCTGATCAGTATATTTTAGTAGCATCTCTATCTGATCAGGGTATTTTAGTAACATCTCTCTGCTCTCTCTATCTGATCAGTGTATTTTAGTAACATCTCTCTGCTCTCTCTATCTGATCAGTGTATTTTAGTAGCATCTCTCTCTGATCGGTATATTTTAGTAGCATCTCTATCTGATCAGTGTATTTTAGTAACATCTCTCTATCTGATCAGTGTATTTTAGTAGCATCTCTATCTGATCAGTGTATTTTAGTAGCATCTCTCTATCTGATCAGTGTATTTTAGTAGCATCTCTCTATCTGATCAGTATATTTTAGTAGCATCTCTCTATCTGATCAGTGTATTTTAGTAGCATCTCTATCTGATCAGTGTATTTTAGTAGCATCTCTCTATCTGATCAGTATATTTTAGTAGCATCTCTCTATCTGATCAGTGTATTATAGTAGCATCTCTATCTGATCAGTGTATTTTAGTAGCATCTCTCTATCTGATCAGTGTATTTTAGTAGCATCTCTCTATCTGATCAGTGTATTTTAGTAGCATCTCTATCTGATCAGTGTATTTTAGTAACATCTCTCTATCTGATCAGTATATTTTAGTAACATCTCTCTATCTGATCAGTGTATTTTAGTAGCATCTCTCTCTGATCGGTATATTTTAGTAGCATCTCTATCTGATCAGTGTATTTTAGTAACATCTCTCTATCTGATCAGTGTATTTTAGTAGCATCTCTATCTGATCAGTGTATTTTAGTAGCATCTCTCTATCTGATCAGTGTATTTTAGTAGCATCTCTCTATCTGATCAGTATATTTTAGTAGCATCTCTCTATCTGATCAGTGTATTTTAGTAGCATCTCTATCTGATCAGTGTATTTTAGTAGCATCTCTCTATCTGATCAGTATATTTTAGTAGCATCTCTCTATCTGATCAGTGTATTATAGTAGCATCTCTATCTGATCAGTGTATTTTAATAGCATCTCTCTATCTGATCAGTGTATTTTAGTAGCATCTCTCTATCTGATCAGTGTATTTTAGTAGCATCTCTATCTGATCAGTGTATTTTAGTAACATCTCTCTATCTGATCAGTATATTTTAGTAACATCTCTCTATCTGATCAGTATATTTTAGTAGCATCTCTCTCTATCTGATCAGTGTATTTTAGTAGCATCTCTCTATCTGATCAGTGTATTTTAGTAGCATCTCTCTGCTCTCTCTGTTGCTGATCAGTGTATTTTAGGAGCATCTCTCTGCTCTCTCTGTTGCTGATCAGTGTATTTTAGTAGCATCTCTCTATCTGATCAGTGTATTTTAGTAGCATGTCTCTCTATCTGATCAGTGTATTTTAGTAGCATCTCTCTATCTGATCAGTGTATTTTAGTAGCATCTCTCTCTGGTCCTGATCAGTGTATTTTATTAGCATCTCTCTATCTGATCAGTGTATTTTAGTAGCATCTCTCTATCTGATCAGTGTATTTTAGTAGCATCTCTATCTGATCAGTGTATTTTAGTAGCATCTCTCTATCTGATCAGTATATTTTAGTAGCATCTCTCTATCTGATCAGTGTATTATAGTAGCATCTCTATCTGATCAGTGTATTTTAGTAGCATCTCTCAATCTGATCAGTGTATTTTAGTAGCATCTCTCTATCTGATCAGTGTATTTTAGTAGCATCTCTATCTGATCAGTGTATTTTAGTAACATCTCTCTATCTGATCAGTATATTTTAGTAACATCTCTCTATCTGATCAGTATATTTTAGTAGCATCTCTCTCTATCTGATCAGTGTATTTTAGTAGCATCTCTCTATCTGATCAGTGTATTTTAGTAGCATCTCTCTGCTCTCTCTGTTGCTGATCAGTGTATTTTAGGAGCATCTCTCTGCTCTCTCTGTTGCTGATCAGTGTATTTTAGTAGCATCTCTCTATCTGATCAGTGTATTTTAGTAGCATGTCTCTCTATCTGATCAGTGTATTTTAGTAGCATCTCTCTATCTGATCAGTGTATTTTAGTAGCATCTCTCTCTGGTCCTGATCAGTGTATTTTATTAGCATCTCTCTATCTGATCAGTGTATTTTAGTAGCATCTCTCTATCTGATCAGTGTATTTTAGTAGCATCTCTATCTGATCAGTGTATTTTAGTAGCATCTCTCTATCTGATCAGTATATTTTAGTAGCATCTCTCTATCTGATCAGTGTATTATAGTAGCATCTCTATCTGATCAGTGTATTTTAGTAGCATCTCTCTATCTGATCAGTGTATTTTAGTAGCATCTCTCTATCTGATCAGTGTATTTTAGTAGCATCTCTATCTGATCAGTGTATTTTAGTAACATCTCTCTATCTGATCAGTATATTTTAGTAACATCTCTCTATCTGATCAGTATATTTTAGTAGCATCTCTCTCTATCTGATCAGTGTATTTTAGTAGCATCTCTCTATCTGATCAGTGTATTTTAGTAGCATCTCTCTGCTCTCTCTGTTGCTGATCAGTGTATTTTAGGAGCATCTCTCTGCTCTCTCTGTTGCTGATCAGTGTATTTTAGTAGCATCTCTCTATCTGATCAGTGTATTTTAGTAGCATCTCTCTCTATCTGATCAGTGTATTTTAGTAGCATCTCTCTATCTGATCAGTGTATTTTAGTAGCATCTCTCTCTGGTCCTGATCAGTGTATTTTAGTAGCATCTCTCTATCTGATCAGTGTATTTTAGTAGCATCTCTCTCTTTTCCTGATCAGTATATTTTAGTAGCATCTCTCTCTGGTCCTGATCAGTGTATTTTAGTAGCATCTCTCTCTATCTGATCAGTGTATTTTAGTAGCATCTCTCTATCTGATCAGTGTATTTTAGTAGCATCTCTCTCTGGTCCTGATCAGTGTATTTTAGTAGCATCTCTCTATCTGATCAGTGTATTTTAGTAGCATCTCTCTCTGTTCCTGATCAGTATATTTTAGTAGCATCTCTCTCTGTTCCTGATCAGTATATTTTAGTAGCATCTCTCTCTGGTCCTGATCACTGTATTTTAGTAGCATCTCTCTATCTGATCAGTGTATTTTAGTAGCATCTCTCTCTGTTCCTGATCAGTATATTTTAGTAGCATCTCTCTCTGGTCCTGATCAGTGTATTTTAGTAGCATCTCTCTCTATCTGATCAGTATATTTTAGTAGCATCTCTCTCTGGTCCTGATCAGTGTATTTTAGTAGCATCTCTCTCTATCTGATCAGTGTATTTTAGTAGCATCTCTATCTGATCAGTGTATTTTAGTAGCATCTCTCTCTGGTCCTGATCAGTGTATTTTAGTAGCATCTCTCTATCTGATCAGTGTATTTTAGTAGCATCTCTCTCTGTTCCTGATCAGTATATTTTAGTAGCATCTCTCTCTGGTCCTGATCAGTGTATTTTAGTAGCATCTCTCTCTATCTGATCAGTATATTATAGTAGCATCTCTCTCTGGTCCTGATAAGTGTATTTTAGTAGCATCTCTCTCTATCTGATCAGTGTATTTTAGTAGCATCTCTCTCTATCTGATCAGTGTATTTTAGTAGCATCTCTCTCTATCTGATCAGTGTATTTTAGTAGCATCTCTCTCTCTGATCAGTATATTTTAGTAGCATCTCTATCTGATCAGGGTATTTTAGTAACATCTCTCTGCTCTCTCTATCTGATCAGTGTATTTTAGTAACATCTCTCTGCTCTCTCTATCTGATCAGTGTATTTTAGTAGCATCTCTCTATCTGATCAGTGTATTTTAGTAGCATCTCTCTCTGGTCCTGATCAGTGTATTTTAGTAGCATCTCTCTATCTGATCAGTGTATTTTAGTAGCATCTCTCTCTTTTCCTGATCAGTATATTTTAGTAGCATCTCTCTCTGGTCCTGATCAGTGTATTTTAGTAGCATCTCTCTCTATCTGATCAGTGTATTTTAGTAGCATCTCTCTATCTGATCAGTGTATTTTAGTAGCATCTCTCTCTGGTCCTGATCAGTGTATTTTAGTAGCATCTCTCTATCTGATCAGTGTATTTTAGTAGCATCTCTCTATCTGATCAGTGTATTTTAGTAGCATCTCTCTATCTGATCAGTATATTTTAGTAGCATCTCTCTATCTGATCAGTGTATTTTAGTAGCATCTCTATCTGATCAGTGTATTTTAGTAGCATCTCTCTATCTGATCAGTATATTTTAGTAGCATCTCTCTATCTGATCAGTGTATTATAGTAGCATCTCTATCTGATCAGTGTATTTTAGTAGCATCTCTCTATCTGATCAGTGTATTTTAGTAGCATCTCTCTATCTGATCAGTGTATTTTAGTAGCATCTCTATCTGATCAGTGTATTTTAGTAACATCTCTCTATCTGATCAGTATATTTTAGTAACATCTCTCTATCTGATCAGTGTATTTTAGTAGCATCTCTCTCTGATCGGTATATTTTAGTAGCATCTCTATCTGATCAGTGTATTTTAGTAACATCTCTCTATCTGATCAGTGTATTTTAGTAGCATCTCTATCTGATCAGTGTATTTTAGTAGCATCTCTCTATCTGATCAGTGTATTTTAGTAGCATCTCTCTATCTGATCAGTATATTTTAGTAGCATCTCTCTATCTGATCAGTGTATTTTAGTAGCATCTCTATCTGATCAGTGTATTTTAGTAGCATCTCTCTATCTGATCAGTATATTTTAGTAGCATCTCTCTATCTGATCAGTGTATTATAGTAGCATCTCTATCTGATCAGTGTATTTTAATAGCATCTCTCTATCTGATCAGTGTATTTTAGTAGCATCTCTCTATCTGATCAGTGTATTTTAGTAGCATCTCTATCTGATCAGTGTATTTTAGTAACATCTCTCTATCTGATCAGTATATTTTAGTAACATCTCTCTATCTGATCAGTATATTTTAGTAGCATCTCTCTCTATCTGATCAGTGTATTTTAGTAGCATCTCTCTATCTGATCAGTGTATTTTAGTAGCATCTCTCTGCTCTCTCTGTTGCTGATCAGTGTATTTTAGGAGCATCTCTCTGCTCTCTCTGTTGCTGATCAGTGTATTTTAGTAGCATCTCTCTATCTGATCAGTGTATTTTAGTAGCATGTCTCTCTATCTGATCAGTGTATTTTAGTAGCATCTCTCTATCTGATCAGTGTATTTTAGTAGCATCTCTCTCTGGTCCTGATCAGTGTATTTTATTAGCATCTCTCTATCTGATCAGTGTATTTTAGTAGCATCTCTCTATCTGATCAGTGTATTTTAGTAGCATCTCTATCTGATCAGTGTATTTTAGTAGCATCTCTCTATCTGATCAGTATATTTTAGTAGCATCTCTCTATCTGATCAGTGTATTATAGTAGCATCTCTATCTGATCAGTGTATTTTAGTAGCATCTCTCAATCTGATCAGTGTATTTTAGTAGCATCTCTCTATCTGATCAGTGTATTTTAGTAGCATCTCTATCTGATCAGTGTATTTTAGTAACATCTCTCTATCTGATCAGTATATTTTAGTAACATCTCTCTATCTGATCAGTATATTTTAGTAGCATCTCTCTCTATCTGATCAGTGTATTTTAGTAGCATCTCTCTATCTGATCAGTGTATTTTAGTAGCATCTCTCTGCTCTCTCTGTTGCTGATCAGTGTATTTTAGGAGCATCTCTCTGCTCTCTCTGTTGCTGATCAGTGTATTTTAGTAGCATCTCTCTATCTGATCAGTGTATTTTAGTAGCATGTCTCTCTATCTGATCAGTGTATTTTAGTAGCATCTCTCTATCTGATCAGTGTATTTTAGTAGCATCTCTCTCTGGTCCTGATCAGTGTATTTTATTAGCATCTCTCTATCTGATCAGTGTATTTTAGTAGCATCTCTCTATCTGATCAGTGTATTTTAGTAGCATCTCTATCTGATCAGTGTATTTTAGTAGCATCTCTCTATCTGATCAGTATATTTTAGTAGCATCTCTCTATCTGATCAGTGTATTATAGTAGCATCTCTATCTGATCAGTGTATTTTAGTAGCATCTCTCTATCTGATCAGTGTATTTTAGTAGCATCTCTCTATCTGATCAGTGTATTTTAGTAGCATCTCTATCTGATCAGTGTATTTTAGTAACATCTCTCTATCTGATCAGTATATTTTAGTAACATCTCTCTATCTGATCAGTATATTTTAGTAGCATCTCTCTCTATCTGATCAGTGTATTTTAGTAGCATCTCTCTATCTGATCAGTGTATTTTAGTAGCATCTCTCTGCTCTCTCTGTTGCTGATCAGTGTATTTTAGGAGCATCTCTCTGCTCTCTCTGTTGCTGATCAGTGTATTTTAGTAGCATCTCTCTATCTGATCAGTGTATTTTAGTAGCATCTCTCTCTATCTGATCAGTGTATTTTAGTAGCATCTCTCTATCTGATCAGTGTATTTTAGTAGCATCTCTCTCTGGTCCTGATCAGTGTATTTTAGTAGCATCTCTCTATCTGATCAGTGTATTTTAGTAGCATCTCTCTCTTTTCCTGATCAGTATATTTTAGTAGCATCTCTCTCTGGTCCTGATCAGTGTATTTTAGTAGCATCTCTCTCTATCTGATCAGTGTATTTTAGTAGCATCTCTCTATCTGATCAGTGTATTTTAGTAGCATCTCTCTCTGGTCCTGATCAGTGTATTTTAGTAGCATCTCTCTATCTGATCAGTGTATTTTAGTAGCATCTCTCTCTGTTCCTGATCAGTATATTTTAGTAGCATCTCTCTCTGTTCCTGATCAGTATATTTTAGTAGCATCTCTCTCTGGTCCTGATCACTGTATTTTAGTAGCATCTCTCTATCTGATCAGTGTATTTTAGTAGCATCTCTCTCTGTTCCTGATCAGTATATTTTAGTAGCATCTCTCTCTGGTCCTGATCAGTGTATTTTAGTAGCATCTCTCTCTATCTGATCAGTATATTTTAGTAGCATCTCTCTCTGGTCCTGATCAGTGTATTTTAGTAGCATCTCTCTCTATCTGATCAGTGTATTTTAGTAGCATCTCTATCTGATCAGTGTATTTTAGTAGCATCTCTCTCTGGTCCTGATCAGTGTATTTTAGTAGCATCTCTCTATCTGATCAGTGTATTTTAGTAGCATCTCTCTCTGTTCCTGATCAGTATATTTTAGTAGCATCTCTCTCTGGTCCTGATCAGTGTATTTTAGTAGCATCTCTCTCTATCTGATCAGTATATTATAGTAGCATCTCTCTCTGGTCCTGATAAGTGTATTTTAGTAGCATCTCTCTCTATCTGATCAGTGTATTTTAGTAGCATCTCTCTCTATCTGATCAGTGTATTTTAGTAGCATCTCTCTCTATCTGATCAGTGTATTTTAGTAGCATCTCTCTCTCTGATCAGTATATTTTAGTAGCATCTCTATCTGATCAGGGTATTTTAGTAACATCTCTCTGCTCTCTCTATCTGATCAGTGTATTTTAGTAACATCTCTCTGCTCTCTCTATCTGATCAGTGTATTTTAGTAGCATCTCTCTCTGATCGGTATATTTTAGTAGCATCTCTATCTGATCAGTGTATTTTAGTAACATCTCTCTATCTGATCAGTGTATTTTAGTAGCATCTCTATCTGATCAGTGTATTTTAGTAGCATCTCTCTATCTGATCAGTGTATTTTAGTAGCATCTCTCTATCTGATCAGTATATTTTAGTAGCATCTCTCTATCTGATCAGTGTATTTTAGTAGCATCTCTATCTGATCAGTGTATTTTAGTAGCATCTCTTTATCTGATCAGTATATTTTAGTAGCATCTCTCTATCTGATCAGTGTATTATAGTAGCATCTCTATCTGATCAGTGTATTTTAGTAGCATCTCTCTATCTGATCAGTGTATTTTAGTAGCATCTCTCTATCTGATCAGTGTATTTTAGTAGCATCTCTATCTGATCAGTGTATTTTAGTAACATCTCTCTATCTGATCAGTATATTTTAGTAACATCTCTCTATCTGATCAGTGTATTTTAGTAGCATCTCTCTCTGATCGGTATATTTTAGTAGCATCTCTATCTGATCAGTGTATTTTAGTAACATCTCTCTATCTGATCAGTGTATTTTAGTAGCATCTCTATCTGATCAGTGTATTTTAGTAGCATCTCTCTATCTGATCAGTGTATTTTAGTAGCATCTCTCTATCTGATCAGTATATTTTAGTAGCATCTCTCTATCTGATCAGTGTATTTTAGTAGCATCTCTATCTGATCAGTGTATTTTAGTAGCATCTCTCTATCTGATCAGTATATTTTAGTAGCATCTCTCTATCTGATCAGTGTATTATAGTAGCATCTCTATCTGATCAGTGTATTTTAATAGCATCTCTCTATCTGATCAGTGTATTTTAGTAGCATCTCTCTATCTGATCAGTGTATTTTAGTAGCATCTCTATCTGATCAGTGTATTTTAGTAACATCTCTCTATCTGATCAGTATATTTTAGTAACATCTCTCTATCTGATCAGTATATTTTAGTAGCATCTCTCTCTATCTGATCAGTGGATTTTAGTAGCATCTCTCTATCTGATCAGTGTATTTTAGTAGCATCTCTCTGCTCTCTCTGTTGCTGATCAGTGTATTTTAGGAGCATCTCTCTGCTCTCTCTGTTGCTGATCAGTGTATTTTAGTAGCATCTCTCTATCTGATCAGTGTATTTTAGTAGCATCTCTCTCTATCTGATCAGTGTATTTTAGTAGCATCTCTCTATCTGATCAGTGTATTTTAGTAGCATCTCTCTCTGGTCCTGATCAGTGTATTTTATTAGCATCTCTCTATCTGATCAGTGTATTTTAGTAGCATCTCTCTATCTGATCAGTGTATTTTAGTAGCATCTCTATCTGATCAGTGTATTTTAGTAGCATCTCTCTATCTGATCAGTATATTTTAGTAGCATCTCTCTATCTGATCAGTGTATTATAGTAGCATCTCTATCTGATCAGTGTATTTTAGTAGCATCTCTCTATCTGATCAGTGTATTTTAGTAGCATCTCTCTATCTGATCAGTGTATTTTAGTAGCATCTCTATCTGATCAGTGTATTTTAGTAACATCTCTCTATCTGATCAGTATATTTTAGTAACATCTCTCTATCTGATCAGTATATTTTAGTAGCATCTCTCTCTATCTGATCAGTGTATTTTAGTAGCATCTCTCTATCTGATCAGTGTATTTTAGTAGCATCTCTCTGCTCTCTCTGTTGCTGATCAGTGTATTTTAGGAGCATCTCTCTGCTCTCTCTGTTGCTGATCAGTGTATTTTAGTAGCATCTCTCTATCTGATCAGTGTATTTTAGTAGCATCTCTCTCTATCTGATCAGTGTATTTTAGTAGCATCTCTCTATCTGATCAGTGTATTTTAGTAGCATCTCTCTCTGGTCCTGATCAGTGTATTTTAGTAGCATCTCTCTATCTGATCAGTGTATTTTAGTAGCATCTCTCTCTTTTCCTGATCAGTATATTTTAGTAGCATCTCTCTCTGGTCCTGATCAGTGTATTTTAGTAGCATCTCTCTCTATCTGATCAGTGTATTTTAGTAGCATCTCTCTATCTGATCAGTGTATTTTAGTAGCATCTCTCTCTGGTCCTGATCAGTGTATTTTAGTAGCATCTCTCTATCTGATCAGTGTATTTTAGTAGCATCTCTCTCTGTTCCTGATCAGTATATTTTAGTAGCATCTCTCTCTGTTCCTGATCAGTATATTTTAGTAGCATCTCTCTCTGGTCCTGATCACTGTATTTTAGTAGCATCTCTCTATCTGATCAGTGTATTTTAGTAGCATCTCTCTCTGTTCCTGATCAGTATATTTTAGTAGCATCTCTCTCTGGTCCTGATCAGTGTATTTTAGTAGCATCTCTCTCTATCTGATCAGTATATTTTAGTAGCATCTCTCTCTGGTCCTGATCAGTGTATTTTAGTAGCATCTCTCTCTATCTGATCAGTGTATTTTAGTAGCATCTCTATCTGATCAGTGTATTTTAGTAGCATCTCTCTCTGGTCCTGATCAGTGTATTTTAGTAGCATCTCTCTATCTGATCAGTGTATTTTAGTAGCATCTCTCTCTGTTCCTGATCAGTATATTTTAGTAGCATCTCTCTCTATCTGATCAGTGTATTTTAGTAGCATCTCTCTATCTGATCAGTGTATTTTAGTAGCATCTCTCTGCTCTCTCTGTTGCTGATCAGTGTATTTTAGGAGCATCTCTCTGCTCTCTCTGTTGCTGATCAGTGTATTTTAGTAGCATCTCTCTATCTGATCAGTGTATTTTAGTAGCATCTCTCTCTATCTGATCAGTGTATTTTAGTAGCATCTCTCTATCTGATCAGTGTATTTTAGTAGCATCTCTCTCTGGTCCTGATCAGTGTATTTTAGTAGCATCTCTCTATCTGATCAGTGTATTTTAGTAGCATCTCTCTCTTTTCCTGATCAGTATATTTTAGTAGCATCTCTCTCTGGTCCTGATCAGTGTATTTTAGTAGCATCTCTCTCTATCTGATCAGTGTATTTTAGTAGCATCTCTCTATCTGATCAGTGTATTTTAGTAGCATCTCTCTCTGGTCCTGATCAGTGTATTTTAGTAGCATCTCTCTATCTGATCAGTGTATTTTAGTAGCATCTCTCTCTGTTCCTGATCAGTATATTTTAGTAGCATCTCTCTCTGTTCCTGATCAGTATATTTTAGTAGCATCTCTCTCTGGTCCTGATCACTGTATTTTAGTAGCATCTCTCTATCTGATCAGTGTATTTTAGTAGCATCTCTCTCTGTTCCTGATCAGTATATTTTAGTAGCATCTCTCTCTGGTCCTGATCAGTGTATTTTAGTAGCATCTCTCTCTATCTGATCAGTATATTTTAGTAGCATCTCTCTCTGGTCCTGATCAGTGTATTTTAGTAGCATCTCTCTCTATCTGATCAGTGTATTTTAGTAGCATCTCTATCTGATCAGTGTATTTTAGTAGCATCTCTCTCTGGTCCTGATCAGTGTATTTTAGTAGCATCTCTCTATCTGATCAGTGTATTTTAGTAGCATCTCTCTCTGTTCCTGATCAGTATATTTTAGTAGCATCTCTCTCTGGTCCTGATCAGTGTATTTTAGTAGCATCTCTCTCTATCTGATCAGTATATTATAGTAGCATCTCTCTCTGGTCCTGATCAGTGTATTTTAGTAGCATCTCTCTCTATCTGATCAGTGTATTTTAGTAGCATCTCTCTCTATCTGATCAGTGTATTTTAGTAGCATCTCTCTCTATCTGATCAGTGTATTTTAGTAGCATCTCTCTCTCTGATCAGTATATTTTAGTAGCATCTCTATCTGATCAGGGTATTTTAGTAAGATCTCTCTGCTCTCTCTATCTGATCAGTGTATTTTAGTAACATCTCTCTGCTCTCTCTATCTGATCAGTGTATTTTAGTAGCATCTCTCTCTGATCAGTATATTTTAGTAGCATCTCTATCTGATCAGTGTATTTTAGTAACATCTCTCTATCTGATCAGTGTATTTTAGTAGCATCTCTATTTGATCAGTGTATTTTAGTAGCATCTCTCTATCTGATCAGTGTATTTTAGTAGCATCTCTCTATCTGATCAGTATATTTTAGTAGCATCTCTCTATCTGATCAGTGTATTTTAGTAGCATCTCTATCTGATCAGTGTATTTTAGTAGCATCTCTCTATCTGATCAGTATATTTTAGTAGCATCTCTCTATCTGATCAGTGTATTATAGTAGCATCTCTATCTGATCAGTGTATTTTAGTAGCATCTCTCTATCTGATCAGTGTATTTTAGTAGCATCTCTCTATCTGATCAGTGTATTTTAGTAGCATCTCTCTCTCTGATCAGTATATTTTAGTAGCATCTCTATCTTATCAGGGTATTTTAGTAACATCTCTCTGCTCTCTCAATCTGATCAGTGTATTTTAGTAACATCTCTCTGCTCTCTCTATCTGATCAGTGTATTTTAGTAGCATCTCTCTCTCTGATCAGTATATTTTAGTAGCATCTCTATCTGATCAGTGTATTTTAGTAACATCTCTCTATCTGAACAGTATATTTTAGTAGCATCTCTATCTGATCAGTGTATTTTAGTAGCATCTCTCTATCTGATCAGTGTATTTTAGTAGCATCTCTCTATCTGATCAGTATATTTTAGTAGCATCTCTCTCTATCTGATCAGTGTATTTTAGTAGCATCTCTCTATCTGATCAGTGTATTTTAGTAGCATCTCTCTGCTCTCTCTGTTGCTGATCAGTGTATTTTAGTAGCATCTCTCTATCTGATCAGAGTATTTTAGTACCATCTCTCTCTATCTGATCAGTGTATTTTAGTAGCATCTCTCTATCTGATCAGTGTATTTTAGTAGCATCTCTCTCTGGTCCTGATCAGTGTATTTTAGTAGCATCTCTCTATCTGATCAGTGTATTTTAGTAGCATCTCTCTCTGTTCCTGATCAGTATATTTTAGTAGCATCTCTCTCTGGTCCTGATCAGTGTATTTTAGTAGCATCTCTCTCTATCTGATCAGTGTATTTTAGTAGCATCTCTCTATCTGATCAGTGTATTTTAGTAGCATCTCTCTCTGGTCCTGATCAGTGTATTTTAGTAGCATCTCTCTA
The DNA here is from genome assembly GCF_965601325.2 of Salmo salar. Lineage (NCBI taxonomy): Eukaryota > Metazoa > Chordata > Actinopteri > Salmoniformes > Salmonidae > Salmo > Salmo salar. Next base: position 29,754,412 of record NC_138319.1, on the reverse strand, counting down.
TCTGATCAGTGTATTTTAGTAGCATCTCTCTCTGTTCCTGATCAGTATATTTTAGTAGCATCTCTCTCTGTTCCTGATCAGTATATTTTAGTAGCATCTCTCTCTGGTCCTGATCAGTGTATTTTAGTAGCATCTCTCTATCTGATCAGTGTATTTTAGTAGCATCTCTCTCTGTTCCTGATCTGTATATTTTAGTAGCATCTCTCTCTGGTCCTGATCAGTGTATTTTAGTAGCATCTCTCTCTATCTGATCAGTGTATTTTAGTAGCATCTCTATCTGATCAGTGTATTTTAGTAGCATCTCTCTCTGGTCCTGATCAGTGTATTTTAGTAGCATCTCTCTATCTGATCAGTGTATTTTAGTAGCATCTCTCTCTGTTCCTGATCAGTATATTTTAGTAGCATCTCTCTCTGGTCCTGATCAGTGTATTTTAGTAGCATCTCTCTCTATCTGATCAGTATATTATAGTAGCATCTCTCTCTGGTCCTGATCAGTGTATTTTAGTAGCATCTCTCTCTATCTGATCAGTGTATTTTAGTAGCATCTCTCTCTATCTGATCAGTGTATTTTAGTAGCATCTCTCTCTCTGATCAGTATATTTTAGTAGCATCTCTATCTGATCAGGGTATTTTAGTAACATCTCTCTGCTCTCTCTATCTGATCAGTGTATTTTAGTAACATCTCTCTGCTCTCTCTATCTGATCAGTGTATTTTAGTAGCATCTCTCTCTGATCAGTATATTTTAGTAGCATCTCTATCTGATCAGTGTATTTTAGTAGCATCTCTCTATCTGATCAGTGTATTTTAGTAGCATCTCTCTCTGCCGATCAGTATATTTTAGTAGCATCTCTCTCTGCCTGATCAGTGTATTTTAGTAGCATCTCTCTCTATCTGATCAGTATATTTTAGTAGCATCTCTCTCTGGTCCTGATCAGTGTATTTTAGTAGCATCTCTCTCTATCTGATCAGTGTATTTTAGTAGCATCTCTCTCTCTGATCAGTATATTTTAGTAGCATCTCTATCTGATCAGGGTATTTTAGTAACATCTCTCTGCTCTCTCTATCTGATCAGTGTATTTTAGTAACATCTCTGCTCTCTCTATCTGATCAGTGTATTTTAGTAGCATCTCTCTCTCTGATCAGTATATTTTAGTAGCATCTCTATCTGATCAGTGTATTTTAGTAACATCTCTCTATCTGATCAGTATATTTTAGTAGCATCTCTATCTGATCAGTGTATTTTAGTAGCATCTCTCTATCTGATCAGTGTATTTTAGTAGCATCTCTCTATCTGATCAGTATATTTTAGTAGCATCTCTCTCTATCTGATCAGTGTATTTTAGTAGCATCTCTCTATCTGATCAGTGTATTTTAGTACCATCTCTCTGCTCTCTCTGTTGCTGATCAGTGTATTTTAGTAGCATCTCTCTGCTCTCTCTGTTGCTGATCAGTGTATTTTAGTAGCATCTCTCTATCTGATCAGTGTATTTTAGTAGCATCTCTCTATCTGATCAGTGTATTTTAGTAGCATCTCTCTATCTGATCAGTGTATTTTAGTAGCATCTCTCTCTGGTCCTGATCAGTGTATTTTAGTAGCATCTCTCTATCTGATCAGTGTATATTAGTAGCATCTCTCTCTGTTCCTGATCAGTATATTTTAGTAGCATCTCTCTCTGGTCCTGATCAGTGTATTTTAGTAGCATCTCTCTCTATCTGATCAGTGTATTTTAGTAGCATCTCTCTATCTGATCAGTGTATTTTAGTAGCATCTCTCTCTGGTCCTGATCAGTGTATTTTAGTAGCATCTCTCTATCTGATCAGTGTATTTTAGTAGCATCTCTCTCTGTTCCTGATCAGTATATTTTAGTAGCATCTCTCTCTGTTCCTGATCAGTATATTTTAGTAGCATCTCTCTCTGGTCCTGATCAGTGTATTTTAGTAACATCTCTCTCTGTTCCTGATCAGTATATTTTAGTAGCATCTCTCTCTGGTCCTGATCAGTGTATTTTAGTAGCATCTCTCTCTATCTGATCAGTATATTTTAGTAGCATCTCTCTCTGGTCCTGATCAGTGTATTTTAGTAGCATCTCTCTCTATCTGATCAGTGTATTTTAGTAGCATCTCTCTCTATCTGATCAGTGTATTTTAGTAGCATCTCTCTCTATCTGATCAGTGTATTTTAGTAGCATCTCTCTCTCTGATCAGTATATTTTAGTAGCATCTCTCTATCTGATCAGGGTATTTTAGTAACATCTCTCTGCTCTCTCTATCTGATCAGTGTATTTTAGTAACATCTCTCTGCTCTCTCTATCTGATCAGTGTATTTTAATAGCATCTCTCTCTCTGATCAGTATATTTTAGTAGCATCTCTATCTGATCAGTGTATTTTAGTAACATCTCTCTATCTGATCAGTGTATTTTAGTAGCATCTCTATCTGATCAGTGTATTTTAGTAGCATCTCTCTATCTGATCAGTGTATTTTAGTAGCATCTCTCTATCTGATCAGTATATTTTAGTAGCATCTCTCTATCTGATCAGTGTATTTTAGTAGCATCTCTATCTGATCAGTGTATTTTAGTAGCATCTCTCTATCTGATCAGTATATTTTAGTAGCATCTCTCTATCTGATCAGTGTATTATAGTAGCATCTCTATCTGATCAGTGTATTTTAGTAGCATCTCTCTATCTGATCAGTGTATTTTAGTAGCATCTCTCTATCTGATCAGTATATTTTAGTAGCATCTCTCTCTATCTGATCAGTGTATTTTAGTAGCATCTCTCTCTATCTGATCAGTGTATTTTAGTAGCATCTCTCTCTCTGATCAGTATATTTTAGTAGCATCTCTATCTGATCAGGGTATTTTAGTAACATCTCTCTGCTCTCTCTATCTGATCAGTGTATTTTAGTAATATCTCTCTCTATCTGATCAGTGTATTTTAGTAGCATCTCTATCTATCTGATCAGTGTATTTTAGTAGCATCTCTCTCTATCTGATCAGTGTATTTTAGTAGCATCTCTCTCTCTGATCAGTATATTTTAGTAGCATCTCTATCTGATCAGGGTATTTTAGTAACATCTCTCTGCTCTCTCTATCTGATCAGTGTATTTTAGTAACATCTCTCTGCTCTCTCTATCTGATCAGTGTATTTTAGTAGCATCTCTCTCTCTGATCAGTATATTTTAGTAGCATCTCTATCTGATCAGTGTATTTTAGTAACATCTCTCTATCTGATCAGTATATTTTAGTAGCATCTCTATCTGATCAGTGTATTTTAGTAGCATCTCTCTCTCTGATCAGTGTATTTTAATAGCATCTCTCTATCTGATCAGTATATTTTAGTAGCATCTCTCTCTATCTGATCAGTGTATTTTAGTAGCATCTCTCTGCTCTCTCTGTTGCTGATCAGTGTATTTTAGTAGCATCTCTCTATCTGATCAGAGTATTTTAGTACCATCTCTCTCTATCTGATCAGTGTATTTTAGTAGCATCTCTCTATCTGATCAGTGTATTTTAGTAGCATCTCTCTCTGGTCCTGATCAGTGTATTTTAGTAGCATCTCTCTATCTGATCAGTGTATATTAGTAGCATCTCTCTCTGTTCCTGATCAGTATATTTTAGTAGCATCTCTCTCTGGTCCTGATCAGTGTATTTTAGTAGCATCTCTCTCTATCTGATCAGTGTATTTTAGTAGCATCTCTCTATCTGATCAGTGTATTTTAGTAGCATCTCTCTCTGGTCCTGATCAGTGTATTTTAGTAGCATCTCTCTATCTGATCAGTGTATTTTAGTAGCATCTCTCTCTGTTCCTGATCAGTATATTTTAGTAGCATCTCTCTCTGTTCCTGATCAGTATATTTTAGTAGCATCTCTCTCTGGTCCTGATCAGTGTATTTTAGTAGCATCTCTCTATCTGATCAGTGTATTTTAGTAGCATCTCTCTCTGTTCCTGATCAGTATATTTTAGTAGCATCTCTCTCTGGTCCTGATCAGTGTATTTTAGTAGCATCTCTCTCTATCTGATCAGTGTATTTTAGTAGCATCTCTATCTGATCAGTGTATTTTAGTAGCATCTCTCTCTGGTCCTGATCAGTGTATTTTAGTAGCATCTCTCTCTGGTCCTGATCAGTGTATTTTAGTAGCATCTCTCTCTATCTGATCAGTATATTATAGTAGCATCTCTCTCTGGTCCTGATCAGTGTATTTTAGTAGCATCTCTCTCTATCTGATCAGTGTATTTTAGTAGCATCTCTCTCTATCTGATCAGTGTATTTTAGTAGCATCTCTCTCTATCTGATCAGTGTATTTTAGTAGCATCTCTCTCTCTGATCAGTGTATTTTAGTAGCATCTCTCTCTGGTCCTGATCAGTGTATTTTAGTAGCATCTCTCTATCTGATCAGTGTATTTTAGTAGCATCTCTCTCTGGTCCTGATCAGTGTATTTTAGTAGCATCTCTCTATCTGATCAGTGTATTTTAGTAGCATCTCTCTCTGTTCCTGATCAGTATATTTTAGTAGCATCTCTCTCTGTTCCTGATCAGTATATTTTAGTAGCATCTCTCTCTGGTCCTGATCAGTGTATTTTAGTAGCATCTCTCTATCTGATCAGTGTATTTTAGTAGCATCTCTCTCTGTTCCTGATCAGTATATTTTAGTAGCATCTCTCTCTGGTCCTGATCAGTGTATTTTAGTAGCATCTCTCTCTATCTGATCAGTATATTTTAGTAGCATCTCTCTCTGGTCCTGATCAGTGTATTTTAGTAGCATCTCTCTCTGGTCCTGATCAGTGTATTTTAGTAGCATCTCTCTCTGGTCCTGATCAGTGTATTTTAGTAGCATCTCTCTATCTGATCAGTGTATTTTAGTAGCATCTCTCTCTGTTCCTGATCAGTATATTTTAGTAGCATCTCTCTCTGGTCCTGATCAGTGTATTTTAGTAGCATCTCTCTCTATCTGATCAGTATATTATAGTAGCATCTCTCTCTGGTCCTGATCAGTGTATTTTAGTAGCATCTCTCTCTATCTGATCAGTGTATTTTAGTAGCATCTCTCTCTATCTGATCAGTGTATTTTAGTAGCATCTCTCTCTATCTGATCAGTGTATTTTAGTAGCATCTCTCTCTCTGATCAGTATATTTTAGTAGCATCTCTATCTGATCAGGGTATTTTAGTAACATCTCTCTGCTCTCTCTATCTGATCAGTGTATTTTAGTAACATCTCTCTGCTCTCTCTATCTGATCAGTGTATTTTAGTAGCATCTCTCTCTGATCAGTATATTTTAGTAGCATCTCTATCTGATCAGTGTATTTTAGTAACATCTCTCTATCTGATCAGTGTATTTTAGTAGCATCTCTATCTGATCAGTGTATTTTAGTAGCATCTCTCTATCTGATCAGTGTATTTTAGTAGCATCTCTCTATCTGATCAGTATATTTTAGTAGCATCTCTCTATCTGATCAGTGTATTTTAGTAGCATCTCTATCTGATCAGTGTATTTTAGTAGCATCTCTCTATCTGATCAGTATATTTTAGTAGCATCTCTCTATCTGATCAGTGTATTATAGTAGCATCTCTATCTGATCAGTGTATTTTAGTAGCATCTCTCTATCTGATCAGTGTATTTTAGTAGCATCTCTCTATCTGATCAGTGTATTTTAGTAGCATCTCTATCTGATCAGTGTATTTTAGTAACATCTCTCTATCTGATCAGTATATTTTAGTAACATCTCTCTATCTGATCAGTATATTTTAGTAGCATCTCTCTCTATCTGATCAGTGTATTTTAGTAGCATCTCTCTATCTGATCAGTGTATTTTAGTAGCATCTCTCTCTCTGATCAGTATATTTTAGTAGCATCTCTATCTGATCAGGGTATTTTAGTAACATCTCTCTGCTCTCTCTATCTGATCAGTGTATTTTAGTAACATCTCTCTGCTCTCTCTATCTGATCAGTGTATTTTAGTAGCATCTCTCTCTGATCAGTATATTTTAGTAGCATCTCTATCTGATCAGTGTATTTTAGTAACATCTCTCTATCTGATCAGTGTATTTTAGTAGCATCTCTATCTGATCAGTGTATTTTAGTAGCATCTCTCTATCTGATCAGTGTATTTTAGTAGCATCTCTCTATCTGATCAGTATATTTTAGTAGCATCTCTCTATCTGATCAGTGTATTTTAGTAGCATCTCTATCTGATCAGTGTATTTTAGTAGCATCTCTCTATCTGATCAGTATATTTTAGTAGCATCTCTCTATCTGATCAGTGTATTATAGTAGCATCTCTATCTGATCAGTGTATTTTAGTAGCATCTCTCTATCTGATCAGTGTATTTTAGTAGCATCTCTCTATCTGATCAGTGTATTTTAGTAGCATCTCTATCTGATCAGTGTATTTTAGTAACATCTCTCTATCTGATCAGTATATTTTAGTAACATCTCTCTATCTGATCAGTATATTTTAGTAGCATCTCTCTCTATCTGATCAGTGTATTTTAGTAGCATCTCTCTATCTGATCAGTGTATTTTAGTAGCATCTCTCTGCTCTCTCTGTTGCTGATCAGTGTATTTTAGTAGCATCTCTCTGCTCTCTCTGTTGCTGATCAGTGTATTTTAGTAGCATCTCTCTATCTGATCAGTGTATTTTAGTAGCATCTCTCTCTATATGATCAGTGTATTTTAGTAGCATCTCTCTATCTGATCAGTGTATTTTAGTAGCATCTCTCTCTGGTCCTGATCAGTGTATTTTAGTAGCATCTCTCTATCTGATCAGTGTATTTTAGTAGCATCTCTCTCTTTTCCTGATCAGTATATTTTAGTAGCATCTCTCTCTGGTCCTGATCAGTGTATTTTAGTAGCATCTCTCTCTATCTGATCAGTGTATTTTAGTAGCATCTCTCTATCTGATCAGTGTATTTTAGTAGCATCTCTCTCTGGTCCTGATCAGTGTATTTTAGTAGCATCTCTCTATCTGATCAGTGTATTTTAGTAGCATCTCTCTCTGTTCCTGATCAGTATATTTTAGTAGCATCTCTCTCTGTTCCTGATCAGTATATTTTAGTAGCATCTCTCTCTGGTCCTGATCAGTGTATTTTAGTAGCATCTCTCTATCTGATCAGTGTATTTTAGTAGCATCTCTCTCTGTTCCTGATCAGTATATTTTAGTAGCATCTCTCTCTGGTCCTGATCAGTGTATTTTAGTAGCATCTCTCTCTATCTGATCAGTATATTTTAGTAGCATCTCTCTCTGGTCCTGATCAGTGTATTTTAGTAGCATCTCTCTCTATCTGATCAGTGTATTTTAGTAGCATCTCTCTCTCTGATCAGTATATTTTAGTAGCATCTCTATCTGATCAGGGTATTTTAGTAACATCTCTCTGCTCTCTCTATCTGATCAGTGTATTTTAGTAACATCTCTGCTCTCTCTATCTGATCAGTGTATTTTAGTAGCATCTCTCTCTCTGATCAGTATATTTTAGTAGCATCTCTATCTGATCAGTGTATTTTAGTAACATCTCTCTATCTGATCAGTATATTTTAGTAGCATCTCTATCTGATCAGTGTATTTTAGTAGCATCTCTCTATCTGATCAGTGTATTTTAGTAGCATCTCTCTATCTGATCAGTATATTTTAGTAGCATCTCTCTCTATCTGATCAGTGTATTTTAGTAGCATCTCTCTATCTGATCAGTGTATTTTAGTACCATCTCTCTGCTCTCTCTGTTGCTGATCAGTGTATTTTAGTAGCATCTCTCTGCTCTCTCTGTTGCTGATCAGTGTATTTTAGTAGCATCTCTCTATCTGATCAGTGTATTTTAGTAGCATCTCTCTCTATCTATTCAGTGTATTTTAGTAGCATCTCTCTATCTGATCAGTGTATTTTAGTAGCATCTCTCTCTGGTCCTGATCAGTGTATTTTAGTAGCATCTCTCTATCTGATCAGTGTATTTTATTAGCATCTCTCTCTGTTCCTAATCAGTATATTTTAGTAGCATCTCTCTCTCGTCCTGATCAGTGTATTTTAGTAGCATCTCTCTCTGTTCCTGATCAGTGTATTTTAGTAGCATCTCTCTCTGTTCCTGATCAGTGTATTTTAGTAGCATCTCTCTCTGGTCCTGATCAGTGTATTTTAGTAGCATCTCTCTATCTGATCAGTGTATTTTAGTAGCATCTCTCTCTGTTCCTGATCAGTATATTTTAGTAGCATCTCTCTCTGTTCCTGATCAGTATATTTTAGTAGCATCTCTCTCTGGTCCTGATCAGTGTATTTTAGTAACATCTCTCTCTGTTCCTGATCAGTATATTTTAGTAGCATCTCTCTCTGGTCCTGATCAGTGTATTTTAGTAGCATCTCTCTCTATCTGATCAGTATATTTTAGTAGCATCTCTCTCTGGTCCTGATCAGTGTATTTTAGTAGCATCTCTCTCTATCTGATCAGTGTATTTTAGTAGCATCTCTCTCTATCTGATCAGTGTATTTTCGTAGCATCTCTCTCTATCTGATCAGTGTATTTTAGTAGCATCTCTCTCTCTGATCAGTATATTTTAGTAGCATCTCTATCTGATCAGGGTACTTTAGTAACATCTCTCTGCTCTCTCTATCTGATCAGTGTATTTTAGTAACATCTCTCTGCTCTCTCTATCTGATCAGTGTATTTTAATAGCATCTCTCTCTCTGATCAGTATATTTTAGTAGCATCTCTATCTGATCAGTGTATTTTAGTAACATCTCTCTATCTGATCAGTGTATTTTAGTAGCATCTCTATCTGATCAGTGTATTTTAGTAGCATCTCTCTATCTGATCAGTGTATTTTAGTAGCATCTCTCTATCTGATCAGTATATTTTAGTAGCATCTCTCTATCTGATCAGTGTATTTTAGTAGCATCTCTATCTGATCAGTGTATTTTAGTAGCATCTCTCTATCTGATCAGTATATTTTAGTAGCATCTCTCTATCTGATCACTGTATTATAGTAGCATCTCTATCTGATCAGTGTATTTTAGTAGCATCTCTCTATCTGATCAGTGTATTTTAGTAGCATCTCTCTATCTGATCAGTATATTTTAGTAGCATCTCTCTATCTGATCAGTATATTTTAGTAGCATCTCTATCTGATCAGTGTATTTTAGTAACATCTCTCTATCTGATCTGTGTATTTTAGTAGCATCTCTCTATCTGATCAGTGTATTTTCGTAGCATCTCTATCTGATCAGTGTATTTTAGTAACATCTCTCTATCTGATCAGTATATTTTAGTAACATCTCTCTATCTGATCAGTGTATTTTAGTAGCATCTCTCTATCTGATCAGTGTATTTTAGTAGCATCTCTCTATCTGATCAGTGTATTTTAGTAACATCTCTCTATCTGATCAGTGTATTTTAGTAGCATCTCTCTATCTGATCAGTGTATTTTAGTAACATCTCTATCTGATCAGTGTATTTTAGTAGCATCTCTCTATCTGATCAGTGTATTTTAGTAACATCTCTCTATCTGATCAGTGTATTTTAGTAACATCTCTCTGCTCTCTATCTGATCAGTGTATTTTAGTAACATCTCTCTATCTGATCAGTGTATTTTAGTAACATCTCTCTGCTCTCTCTATCTGATCAGTGTATTTTAGTAACATCTCTCTATCTGATCAGTGTATTTTAGTAACATCTCTCTGCTCTCTCTATCTGATCAGTGTATTTTAGTAACATCTCTCTATCTGATCAGTGTATTTTAGTAACATCTCTCTATCTGATCAGTGTATTTTAGTAACATCTCTCTGCTCTCTCTATCTGATCAGTGTATTTTAGTAACATCTCTCTATCTGATCAGTGTATTTTAGTAACATCTCTCTGCTCTCTCTGTTGCTGTTTTGTGTCTGTAGGTGATATATGTATTTTCTTTCCATTATTACCCCTCCTCCTTTTAGTCTCTCTCTCTCTCCTTCTCTGTCTCTCCATCTCTCTCTCTCCTCTGTCTCTGTCTCTCCATCTCTCTCTCTCTCTCTGTCTCTGTCTCTCCATCTCTCTCTCTCCATCTCTCTCTTCCCTCCTTTTCTCACACTCTCTAGTTTTGCCAGGAGCAATCATTTGTTGCCATGGTAACCCTGTTTGAGCCTTTCACCCTTTCTGTTCTCTTGTCGCCCCTCCATTTAAGATCTTCTCTCATCCCCCCTTCTCCCCTCTCACTGTCCCTCTCATCCCCCCTTCTCCCCTCTCACTGTCCCTCTCATCCCCCCTTCTCCCCTCTCACTGTCCCTCTCATCCCCCCTTCACCCCTCTCACTGTCCCTCTCATCCCCCCTTCTCCCCTCTCACTGTCCCTCTCATCCCCCCTTCTCCTCTCTCACTGTCCTTCTCATCCCCCCTTCTCCCCTCTCACTGTCCCTCTCATCCCCCCTTCTCCCCTCTCACTGTCCCTCTCATCCCCCCTTCTCCTCTCTCACTGTCCTTCTCATCCCCCCTTCTCCCCTCTCACTGTCCCTCTCATCCCCCCTTCTCCCCTCTCACTGTCCCTCTCATCCCCCCTTCTCCCCTCTCACTGTCCCTCTCATCCCCCCTTCTCCCCTCTCACTGTCCCTCTCATCCCCCCCATCATCCTGCTTCTCACCCAATAACAGCTCCTGGCAGCTCTTGTATTCTCAGTCCCACCCACTAAATTGTTAGTCAGCTCTCATTGGACACCTGTGTGACAGACAGACAAAGAGACCAACCAGCTGGGGAGGTATGATGCATATCCTGACTGAGATAGAACAGTAATGTACAGTCAGCCATAACAGGATTTACAGGTCGGGCAGAGGGAGCTGTAGACCTTAGCACAATCATGTTTGTTTTGGATTATCAGAGTACAATATTAGCATGGTTCCATATTTTTGTGCATCAGCCAACTCCTGTCTGTCTGTCTGTCTGTCTTGTTTGTATGTTATGCCAAGTCAAGCTTGTATGACAGACCAGAGTTCAATACCTGGGAACGGCCTATTAGTGGAACGGCCTATTAGTGGAGCGGCCTATTAGTGGACCGGCCTATTAGTGGAGCGGCCTATTAGTGGACCGGCCTATTAGTGGAGCGGCCTATTAGTGGAACGGCCTATTAGTGGAGCGGCCTATTAGTGGAGCGACCTATTAGTGGACCGGCCTATTAGTGGACCGGCCTATTAGTGGAGCGGCCTATTAGTGGAGCGGCCTATTAGTGGAGCGGCCTATTAGTGGAACGGCCTATTAGTGGAATGGCCTATTAGTGGAACGGCCTATTATTCCACTCTGAGGGAGAGAGAGAGAGAGAGACTGAGAGAGAGAGACTGAGAGAGAGAGACTGAGAGACAGAGTGGAGAGAGAGAGAGAGAGAGAGAGAGAGACTGAGAGAGAGAGACTGAGAGAGAGAGACTGAGAGAGAGAGACTGAGAGACCATCGGGTTCTTGATCACCTCCTTGATCAAGGCCCTTGTCCCCCGATTGCTCAGTTTGGCCGGGCAGCCAGCTCTAGGAAGAGTCTTGGTGTTTCCAAACGTCTTCCATTTAAGAACAATGGAGGCCACTGTGTTCTTGGGGACCTTCAATGCTCCAAAAACAATTTGGTACCCTTCCCCAGATCTGTCCCTCGACACAATCCTGTCTCGGAGCTCTACGGACAATTCCTTCGACCTAGTGGCTTGGTTTTTGTTCTGACATGCACTTTCAACTGTGGAATGTTAATTGTGACAGGTTCTCACAGCAGGAAAATAAGGTTGCATTAAAGGAAATGTGAATTATTCTGTTCATTATAATTAATGGACATTTTTTGTAGCAATTGATACATTTTCTGTTAGAGCAAATGGAGACTGACATTTTACAGTGGAAAGAAGAAGCCTTCTTAAACCTTGAATACACTAGAAGTGCACCAACATGGTGATTAAATGAACATCCTACACCTGTTTATATTCTGAAG